>NC_092338.1:338550000-338850833 GCF_046630445.1 Rutidosis leptorrhynchoides | reverse complement strand
GGTGGAGGACTGTCAGCCATAAAAAAATAATAATAAAGAAAGTATCATGCACTAGTTGGAACGTGGGGGAAAGGAATAATTAAAAGGTGATGGCGTTTATTTATAACCGAAAGCAGATGTGAAAATAAGAAAAGAAAACAGCCATAGTACATAAATGAGGGTATTGTGGTGATGGCTGTCGAACCGGTGGTCGATTAGAACAAAAACATGAAAAGTAATAATAAATGGTGGTGGCTTGGGTGTTGACTGACAGGAAACGAAACAAACAACAAAGAAAAATAGAAGAAGATAGCAGCGAGTAATAACGGTTTTAAGGATGGTTGTTTGGGTTATTAATGTGGTTTCATTATGGTAAACAGATTCAGTATGCAGGCAACAGATACATTCGAGTTCTTGTTGAAATATAGAAGCAAAGGAGAGGGAAAGAAGAGAGCTATCAAGATGGCTGTGATGGTGGTGAGTGATGGTCTTTTGGGGCGATGGAGTGGTGACGAGTTAACTGCTAATCTAGAAAAGTAAGTGGGTTTGTGGTTGATTTGGTTTCATCGAATTAAAGAGGAGACAGGAATACTTACAATATGGTTTTGGCTAAAACGAATTCAAGCACAGAAGACGAGGGTTTTCTTTATAGATTTATTTGATTTTTCTTCCTTATGCTCAGGTTGTACTGGTAGAGAGATATGTAGAGATTAGCAGATATATTTACAGTTAATTGATTCAATTATCACTTGTTTTGTAGTTAGATTTGATTCGACAGAATTTTATTCGATTCAATAAATAAAATAAAAAAAAAAACAAAAGCTGAATGTGACATCAAACTGATTTTGGCATGTATAAGTGAGTGGAATTCGATTGTTTGGACAGATTGAATCAATTAATAACAGAGATATGAATAAAATAAAATAAAAAAAATGAAACAGATATAGATGGGTAACTGCTTTTTGGATATATCTATTTTGATTTCGAATATTGGTACAGATTTAGAGACAAGAATCAAAAGGGATGATCGTGATGTATAATCATCTGTATGAAATTTCCCTATCTGATTTATAAACTATATTCAATTTCCTATAAATAATTAAGTATTATATATAGATATTGCTTCTAATAATGTTAATAAATATTATATTACAATAATAATAATAATAAATAATAATAATACTGATAATAATAATTATTAATAATAATACAGATTATTAATAATAGAAATACCTTTAATAGTAATAATAAAATAAAAGAGGTAATTAATAATACTAATATTAACATTAAAAGTAATAATGATAATAATTAAAATGTTAATAATAGTAACAATATTGATAATAATATTAATGATAATGTTGTTTATAACAATTAGTAATAATAATATAATAATTTACATATAACAAATTTCATATTAAATCTTTAATAATACTAATAATCCTAATATTAATAATAATGAATGTACTAATAGTATAACAACTATAATTAAACTTGTAATTACATTTAATATATAAATATTACTATTTACTAATTATATACTATTATATGATAACATTTATTGAATATTTATTTACAATATAATAACTATAGGCAACAATTATATATACCTATATATATATATATATATATATATATATATATATATATATATATATATATATATATATATATATATATATATATATATATATATATATATATATTCTTTTTAAATAGTAACTTATTTATTCTATTTCTTATTTTACATTTTTAATTCTAATTGGTTATTATGTATTTGATTACTCAAATATTAGATACACTCTTATATTTATATTTATATTTATATTAATATTTATATTTATATTTATATTTATATTTATATTTATATTTATATTTATATTTATATTAATATTTATATTTATATTTATATTTATATTTATATATTTACACAATTGTTCGTGAATCATTGGGCATAGTCAGAGGTCAAATGTATACATGAACACAGTTCAAAGTTTTTAAGACCTCAATATTACAGACTTTGCTTATCGTGTCGAAATTATAATAAGACTAAAGTTTAATTTTGGTCGGAAATTTCTGGGTCGTCACAGATTAGGTTTAGGGTTTAGTTCATTAATGACGAGTATTAGGGTTATGGTTTGGTTTATGAACATTAATTACTTCATTTATTATGTCCGGATAACAACCCTAATATAATGTACAAATCAACAATGAAACCCTAGGGGCATTATAGTCATTACAGAGTGGAAAAATGAGGGTTGTTATACCTGGTGTGCACAAAATCTCGCGATCGCGAGATTCTCTCTGTCTCCATTTTTTTTGTGATTTCCCAATTTCATTCCCGCTTACTCGCTACTCCGATTAACATGAAACTTGACCAACATGCTTATATATGACTACGTTTTTATGGACAATAGTTGGATACCCGACCTGACCCCGTCGACGTTGACTTTGACCAAGTTTGACTTTTAGTCAAACTTAACCAAAGACTTACGTAATCGTTCTAACCTTCTTTTATACTTGTATCTTGCATGAAACTTGATAAATCGATTCACATGGTATATAATCGAGTCGTAACGAGCCATATGACTAATTGAAGAACTTTGACGACCTCGTATTTTACGGGTATTGATACAACCTACTTGTTTAGGTCAAGACTATCATTCGTTCTTGCACACGGTTACTTTGTGAAGTACCTTTTTACTCGTGCACTCAAGGTGAGATCATAGTCCCACTTTTACTCTTTTACACTTATACTTGGGATGAGAAAACATAAACGTTTCATTTTACAAAATGAACTCAAGTACGAAAACAAACATTCTACGTACGAGTTAGAACAAAAAGCCTCAATTCAATTGTCATTAGTTACACTTGTAGGGTTTAAGCGAGAACTTATGTTGTGTGGATCCATACGGGTTTGACAAACCCTCATTCGGACGGTTAGCTACCGTTGGCGGATGAAATGTAATTTTGAGTATAGTGTAATTCTAACACTATGGTAACGAGGTTCGTATTCAGTTAAGCCTTGATAATTGGGTGCTCGTGATACAACAACTTTTAGAATGGTTTACTATTATTTCAACGTTATAAATCTTGTGGTTCAATATAACATACTTACTAAACCTATGATTTCACCAACGTTTTCGTTGACAGATTTTCTATGTTTCTCTCAGGTCCTTGAATGCTAAGTGGTACATGCTTCCGCACACTATTTTGATACTTGCTTGGATGTCGAGTATACATGCATACATGGAGCGTCTTTTGACTTTACTTAAATTGTGTCGCATAGGTTTCATTTGTACTTAAACGTTGTAACGTAACTAGTTGTCGAACTACTTTTGTAAACCTTGAAACATCCTTACATTTGAAATGAATGCGACATGTTTTTGGTCAAATTTTGTTTTAAAGATTTATGACCATGTAACGAGACCTAAGTTAACGACGCCATCAATAGCGATTTTGTCGGGTCGTCACATTATATTCTGTGTGTATATGGTGAACGTTAAAATCTAAACTAGTAAAAGTAGGAGGGCAGAAAATAGTACTCTCTCCTTCCATATTAATAGTTCGCAGACAAATAACACACAGCTTAAGGTAATATCATAAAAGTATTAATAGTGTAATTATGTTTACTTTTCAGTTTTATCCTTACATTTTATTTCTCCTTTAATCCTATCCACATACATTAAGAGCATAATAAAATTTAAGCTTCTTGCTCTTTTTCTATTTATGAAAGTGGACTATGAATTTACGACATTTCAAAATGAGATATTATTAATTTATTAATACTATTAATATTAAATATTAATTGAAGTGGACTACTCCGTATTAATATAGGGGGATGATTCTCACACACTGTTTTTTGATCCTCACACACCCTTTTACCCTATTATTAGGGAGGAGTTCAAGTAAATTGGTATGTGAGAATCAAAAAACAGTGTGTGAGAATCATCCCCCATTAATATAGGGGGATGAGGTATTATATTAAAATTTTGTTGACAGGTGTAAGCCTAAAATTTCGCCACATGCTGCGTTTAAGGCTTAAGGCTTCTGACATTGTTTCCAAACCTTACTCCACAATTCAACCAATAAGAATATACCTTTTTTTCTACCTATATATACGTACCATCACGTCACCTTTGTACGATTACTACTTCATTACGTACAAGTAAGGTGTACAGTACATTTATACGTTCTAGGTATAGTGTGTACTCATCTAGCAAAACTACTGCTTGCAAAGTTTCTCTTAAATAATCCTTTTTATTGTGTAATATTAAATCTAGGGCGTATTCCCGATAAAACTAGCTTGTGCGGAGTAGTAAAGTTTATATCTGAAAGTCTGAAACTCAAACTTGTAGCCAATGTTGATAGCTAGAAGTTGAACTTATATTTAAAAGTGTTTGATAGAGTATGTGAACCTTATTTATGTAAAATCACATATAAAGACATTAAGTTGATGTTATACCAAATACCAAATACCAAATATAATAATATAAGGGGTAATAATATCATTATACTTTTTTACAAGCTCTCTCATTCTCATAACCTATTTCAAGTACCTTTTTTTTATAATCTCTTGAATAAACTCTTCTCAAACAATGATACTAGGTTGATCTTAAAAAAATAAGCTTAATATTGTCATAAGCCATTGTAATTTTATGTGCCAATCAAAGTATGAAAAAGGTTAGGAGAATAAATGTCTAAAGAATAATGATATTTCCATATTCTTTTAATGTTTGATCAAAATTGTGCATTGTTGATTAAAACTGTTATATTGACGTTACAGTGGCGATTATTAAATTATACATCACTCTTATGTACGTTAATGACAATTCTAATTGTAGTCGTTAAAAAATCTGTATAATAGATATACAATTCTATTGAATTTATTAAAAACTAAGAAAACCATTGATAGCAACATCCAAATATAAAGTATAAATATTACCGTAAAAATTGTCAAAATAAACGAAAAGGTGGCACATGTTAATTAAAAAGAGGAGTATAATTGTTACTTTTAAGTTAAAACTCCGTTATTAACGATACTCCATTTTTTAAGTAAATCATATGTAAGCCTGATCATTGACACTTATCTGAGGATAACGAACATATGCAAGCATGATAATTGGCACATACGTGTGCCATTAATCTTCTACGATTATATTACGAACATAATGGAAATTATGTAAATATTCAGTTCGTAAAAATCATCATCCGCGAGGTCATCCATATCCCCAGGTAAGTGCCAATGATCAAACTTGGATATGATTAACTTAGAAAATTAAGTATCGTTAATTTTTTAACGGAGTCCTAACTTAAAAATAACGATACTCTCCTTTTTTTTATTAACATTTGATAAAACGGTCATTTAGATGTCAATATAAACATAAATTAAAAATTGAGGTAAAAAAAATTATCTTTTAATGGAATTTGCCCTTAAACAATATATGAATAAGAAAAATATTCAAATGAAACCAACTTTTAAGTTGAGATCTAAGGGACCAATCATTATGCGACACGTGGCGTGATAATTACATGTGATTGAAAAAAAAATTTAAAATTTTTTTTTTTATAAAATTTTTTTTTTTTAAATTTAAAAAAAACATTTTTTTCGAATTTTTTTTTTTTCAATCACATGTGATTGGATTTAACATATAGTAAATGACATGTGATTCTGCATGCCAATCACATGTGATTGTAAAATTCAATTATATGTGATTCTGCATGTCAAATTCAATCACATGTGATTGAATTTTTTTTTTTTAGTAAAATGACAAATTTCAGTACGTTTGTGTTAAAACCTTTAAACACCAAATTTTTGATCAAAACTTGATCAAATCACCGAATTAAAGTCTGAAATTTTAAAGATATGATCACGAAACGCTAACAAACTTGATTAAATCACCGAATTAAAGTTTGTTTCCGGTTGAAATTTTTTTTTAAAAAAATTTTGAAATTTTTTTTTTTTTAAAATTTGAATTTTTTTTCAATCACATGTGATTGGATTTTACAATCACATGTGATTGGATTTGACAATCTAAATTTAAAAAAAAAATTAAAAACTTTTTTCAAAAAAAAATATTAATTTTTTTTCTAAACAAAAAGATTATTTTTTAAAAAATAAAAAAAAATTTTGAATTTTTTTTTAATCACGTGTGATTGTAGCGTCACATGTCGCGCTCTTATTGGTCCGTTGGATTTCAAGCAAATTATTGGATTCAAGGGATTACAACTCATATGAATAATTAGATGGATATATATATATATATTTTTTTTTGAAAGACAAGGTTAGTTGTTAGTTGTTAGACTCGAACCTGGGTCACTCTCGAATTCATGAAACATGGATACCAATGAAGCAACGCCTCATTGGCAATAATTAGATGGATATGGTTCATTTTATATTTTAGGTGTGTGAAAATATACTAGTGGTTTTCAAAACTACCTTGCTTTTCAAAAAAAAAAAAAAGAAAAAATATACTCGTGGTTAATCAAAACTTAAGGTAATTAATTAATGGAGAACGTTGTCGATGTAGTAAGCGTATATCGTCGATCTTTAATTTATAGAAGAAACATACTCCGTATTGAATTAATCAACATATGGATATTCTTTTGTTATTCTAGTTGTTCTTCTTACGAAAACTTTCTTTTGTTCGTATATGAAACTTACTTTAACTCGTGTGCAAACTGGCATATATCATACTACTATGTACCACGCTAGCTCAAAAATGGTAACAAACTTTGTAACTCTAAAACTTTGAAACAATTTGAAACAAACTTTTAATCTCAAAGGCTTTTTTCTTTGTACTTTATTACGAATATTATTTATTTATTTTGGATAAAGTAATCTCAAAGAATTGAAATTATAAGGTGATATACTTAAAAGATGCTTTGAGATGTAATAAATTGTTGAGGTAACATTTATTGAGTTTGATTATCATGACAAGAATGTATACCAACTATACAAAGTTTTATGTTAAGATTCATATAAATTATGTACACAATCAAATAATTAAATTTACATGAAGTTTGTTCACATCATTGAATTAATTCCTATCCTAACAACGAAACCAAGAACAATTACAAGTCACTCACTATCAACTCTATGAGAGAAGCTAATTTAGAAGTCCCTAAGAATTAACAAATCTGGATTAACAACAAGAGTTAAATGATTAATTAAATCAAGCCATCATCTTTGTTGATTAATACTCCAACAAAGAATCCAACTCTGAAAGTGTCGATGGGGCCATTTGATCATCTGAATGATCATACGACCCCATACCAGCAGTATCATGCATGGACGCTGAAGAAATTTCTGTTGTCATGTCATTACTAATCCCTGTATCGTGTGACGTCACACTAATCTTGCTAGAATGATTGGTGTTATTTACGACATACGGCTCCACCTTACATTGCCTAATTACTTTGTCGTTCGTGTCCACCTCTAGCCCACTATTTTGGTCAACATAATGGCTTGACCCCGACGATAAGTATGGGAAGTTTGTACTAAAACTATTAACAAGGGTGGTTGTAAAGTTTCTTTGGTGATCACCAATAAATGGGCTCATTTGGAACGAATTGGTATTGCAGTTGTAATTATAAGGAGAAACAATGAAGTTTTTGTAATCTTGATCATCTTGAAGCATTTGAATTTGGTCTTGAGAGAAATATGATGGGTAGTTTTCATGTTCCACCAAACCCTTGAACTTTTGACCACTAAAGTTCTCATTGTGGTTGTTGATGATGTTATTATTTTGATCAGAACTTGACCCGGGTCTATTTGGATCAAAGTGAGAAACCGGAGTGTCCATCAATGGTGGCATCCAAGGTGGACTATCCAACAACTCATCCACAAACGAGTTCATCCTGATCATCCCTTGATCCGAAATAGGGGTTCTTTTCGTTTCAATGTTCTTATGAACAATTCGACACACTACCCATTCTTCCTGAAATCAATACATGGACGGTATTAGTATCATAATATCACTTGGTCTTATCAAAAATAGCTGACAATAAACGGTTAAACGAAATTGTGTATACATTCGTAATATGTGGTGCGGTTGATTGTTTGTGTAACAAATTTAAAAACGGGTAAACATATAAGATTTTACTGTTCAGGCGAAAAGAAGAACACTTTTAATCAGATGTACATAGTTTAATCGAGTTAAAGCCAAAGTTTTCGAACCTTACCCACCTCTCAAAAATAGCTAACAATACATTTACATAAATAGATGTTTGAAAAGAACATATTTTATCCAAATAAAGATAAAGTCTATGGATGAATAAAAGAATAATATTATACCTTTGAAGCTCTAGACATATTGTAATATGAGAAATCTCCTTCAAGTCTAAATTCATGCATGACCCAATTAGTTTTCTCTCCTTTAGGAGCTCTTCCTTTGTAAAATACAAGTGTCTTCTTCATCCCTACCAACTTTCCGCCGGTCTTTCCTTTTTTTAGTATCTCCTTATCTTTTCCGGTGGCCTTCCAATAACCAGAATCCGTAGCTCGATTTGTTCTCATCCCAGTTGGATACTTTCGATCTCGTTGACAAAAGAAAAACCATTCCTTCTCCCCCATCTTTGCTTTCTCTGCACACAATATATATATTATAATTATACTATATTATCTTTAAGTAGAGATAAACCAATTTATATATTCATAGAATTAATCTTAAATCGAGAATTAAAATAAGTATATTATATCATAGGTAACTAGTTAAGCTTTTGACAATAATTGAACGAATTTCAACCTATAATTAAACTTGCTTCTCTGTATATAGAGTATGGAACGCAAATTTGAACACTATAATTATTTTATCTAGACCTAATTGGCTTATTATGCTACACATTGTTAGCAATTATGACAGGCTTTTGAAAATGATGGCACAATTTCATTTCTTTCTTTTATTATTATTACTAAATAATACTATAATACTATACTATAATTCAAAATCTACAAAAGTTATTTTTGATCTCTTTGGACACCGTAACTAAATTATCTATATGAAATCCGTAAAAAATAAACCATTCATAGAATTTGGAGATTAAGTTTGTGCAATTTCTTAATATGATTAATTCATTAACAATAAAAGATTAAATAATCCGTTTGAAGGGATTTTGGCCCTGATAGTTCATAAGCTATCATGTAACAAACATGAACGATGTGTGAAATTATCGTTCAATTGACAATTTGTGATAAGTGTTTTAGAACAACTTACTAGGTAAATCCCATGGTTCACACTTGTTTAGATCAACTTCTCCAATAGCACTAGCTGTAAATCTTCGGTTAACAACTTTAGGCGTAAGATAATGAGTTACAATCTCTTCATCGGTCGGATGAAACCTAAATCCAGGTGGCAAACCAATCAAGGCATCGTCCCCTTCATTCACCACCATTGAACTTCCTTCCATGTATACCTACCAAGCTAGCTAATTGAATTGAATCCTAATATAATTATAAAGCTAATTAACACTAACTAGATGTCGAAATCACAACTAGCAATTGATATTAGGATAATATTGTTTTAAAAATGGAGGTAAGATGTACAGGAGAAAAGGGAACATCAAACAGCAGTTTTGAAATTAAGAGGAAAAATATGGCAACTAGTTGGATTTAAATACAATAGATGCGTAGACACCAAGTAACTTCTTCAAGAATACTCTATTTTTTTATTTTTATTTTTTAATTTTTGGCTTTTTGTCAAACTTTTGGAATTTTATTAGAAAGTTACATTTAGGAGTACTCCGTATAATCCTATTCTTTAAGGCATATATATGTACACGTATCTAGCAATGTGGTCATACAATATTTATACATGATTTAATTTGTTACAAATGCATTAAGTACATAAACATAAACATAAACCATAAACATACATGCATCATATGCATGGTTTATATAGTACCCTGTTAAGACTTAAGAGTTTGCATTTACCGTTTGGACTTTGAATCTTCAGTTGTCGATTTAATTAACGTACGCTTTTTGTTCGATTTATTTAGGCTAGGACAATTCGTATATAGATGAGATAGATCGACAATACATGAGATAATTGATCGTTCGAAAACTAGCTAGCTTCTTCTTCTACCAGTTCTTATAGTAACACGTTAAGGTTATAGTTGGACCTACAATATATATATATATATATATATATATATATATATATATATATATATATATATATATATATATATATATATATATATATATATATATATATATATATATATATATATATATATATATATATGTATGTATGTATGTAAAGTTTGTTAAAATATATAGGTTGACTTGTGGTATATCAACATAAATCCGTTCTGTATATACATGGAAAATTGGAAATCTTTATAGTCAAATGTACTTCAGAAAAGAGGAATGAAATGAAATGATATATTAAACAAAATATAAAAGAGTGTTGAAGTTTATAAAAATATATTGGAATGTTATTTATCTACTTGTATAGTACTGTATTATGTTTTAATATTGGAATGAGAAAGGTATTGCACGTTTCTTAGTTGTTTGGATGAAGGTGGTGGTGGGTCAGGGTGGGATTGAAGTAATGTGGGACCCTAATTATATCTTTAGTATCATCCTTTTCACACTTGGAACGTGTATCATTTATTTCTTTGAAAAATTCTATTTATGTCCCTTAACTTTATATTAACTTTATATGGTTGGATTAGCTAAACATGAATGCGAATATTTGAAGTCTTTAATGTAACACTTATCCATATTGAGTAGTAAAAATACCCAATTTTGTGAAGTTTCATCTCTTTACCCTCCTTTTCATTTTTTGCAACATTATGACTTTTATTGTTTTAATTTTTCTCAATTAGCAGCCTTTGTTGAATTCAACGTACAACTGATAACATAGCTTTTCATTATATTGTAAAGTAATGAGATACTTGCATGTAAACATGTTTGTGTGTTATCACTTACAAAGCCAAGGGTGAGATGAATGGCATATCATGTAGAGATGGTAATGACCACATGATTTAGTGAATATTCATCTATTTCACTTGTTTTGTGATTAATATGAATGAACTGAATGAATATAGATACAGATATAAATGAATCTAAATGGATATGAATGAAAAGCTTCATACATTAATATATCCATTACCACCCGAAATACATACACAAATACATAAATATAGATATATGGTTACATATTTATATATACAAATTCATTTACAGTTAGATTTACATGTTACGTTCCACCCTGTAATAAACAACTATGATATATTACAACAAAAAATGTATATCTAACAAAATAAACATACAAATTACATATTAATTTTTCATAATCTACGTTTAATAGTAAACATTTAAAGAATTGTGTTCTATTTTCGGCAAATATTACAGATTCTTGTAGATAGACATTTATAATGTCATTTATATTTATTTTTGTTATAACACATTTTCATTTGCATCGCATATTAGGAAATAGTCTAATATTTTTTAAGTATTCAATATATATTCATTAACCCGCTTAATTCTGTGAATATGGATATGAATGGATGAACAAAAATTAAATGAATATAGATATGAATATGGATTAACAAAAGCTATATATATATATATATATATATATATATATATATATATATATATATATATATATATATATATATATATATATATATATATACGGCATCACTCAATCCATATCCATTATCTAGTGGATTGTCATCCCTAATATCATGCACTCGTAACTAGTGATGATGAAGTCTAAATATTATTTGAAAAATAAACCAGAATACAATTATCTAAAGCGTACAATAATATTTATGACAACACATATTTACAGCATCAAAACAGTCATATTAAAACTCATCTTGTGCGCTACACCCGATCAAGAAAGTAAGAATCCAATTACACACTTGTGAACATAAATCAGAAAGGATAAAAGAAAGAAGTAACAGTTAAGGATCAAAAGTATAATTTGAGAAAGATGAGGGGGTAGGAAAACATAAGTTTAATAGACGTCATAAAATTGTAAAGAAAGTCAAAAGTAGTAGAAAGTTGAGGAAGAATTGAAGGCTTTAAAGTAATGAGCTTTTTTTATGGCTTTGAGAGTACAACTACAACTACTGCCAAAGAACGCGTCAACAAACCGTTATACACACACTCAATACACACGCACTCTATCGGTTTCGATAATAGAAAGTAATGCGACTCTTTCAACTCGATCAAATTATTGCCTAACTTTTCAAGACTTTAAATTACTAGAATATTTATGTAAGAATTTTTTACCGATAAATTTTTAGTTGTTATTTAGGTGAATCAAACTCTTGTATGTGACGGTTATAATTAAAATAAAGTGATGTTATAAAATTGTACAAAAGTCTTATGTAGCTATAGGACAACACTAAAATCGTCATTATATTTTTTTTTTTGAAAAGCAGCAAAATTGTATTAATTTGAATAAAGATACAGAAAGCGATTACAACCAATATACACACGACCGCACGACATATCTACACATTTACTAATTACAATCAATTTACCACTCTAAATGAGCTATTGGCCGAATTGAACTGAAGAGTTAAAACATTAGCCCACTCCTACCCTTGTTGAAGGAATACAACACGAGCCGGGATCCGTAAGCCAAATGTGCCACTCGAAATTATATTACTTTGATCTCGCCTTGAACCACTCATAGCTTTTGCATTGGATTTCATTGATTAACATCGAGCTTGAGGTTGAGGTTTTACCGAAGACTTTAGCATTGCGATTTTTCCAAATTAAGTAACAAGTCACCCACTTTACGCTTACCACACCCTCCCGATATAGCTTGACCCCGCATATGGATTAGTATCTCTAAAGTTTTCGTCAACAGAAAGATAAGTTATATTGTTCACTTTCCACCAATTGAACACCTTTGACCAAATCTCTGAGGCGAACTTGCAGAAGATAAAAGTATGCTCAATAGTTTCAAGATCGTCATCGCATAAAGGACATCTAACCGAATCAAGATCGATGGATTTTTTATCAAGTGCTACTCGAGTTGGAATTCTTTTTCGAGCCGATCTCCACGAAAATATTTCAATCTTCTTAGGTACAAGCTTATTACGAATTGTCTCATGATCACGGAAAGAATATTTTATAACCTACTTCAACACAAACAAAATTGCAATAAGGAAGTTGTGATGTGGTTTAGCGTTTTGTGGCCTGCCTCTTTTAGGGGAGGTCAGGAGTTCGATCCCCGTTGGCTACATATTAACCCACAATTTTATCTCTGCCATGAAGTTTCACCCACGGCACATTTTCCACATCGCGTTGGGGGGTAAAGGGGAGGAAGTTTTACCATCCATGCCCCGTATGGGATTGGTGCGGGTTTCCTCCTGAGCACGCAGTTAGGGGACAGGTATAACTGTGTAGGAGATGAACACGTAGGTGGTTAAGTCCTCCCTAGGTGATCCTAACAGCTGTCCAAAAAAAAAAAAATTGCAAAAGAGAAAAATTGTTTGAAAATATATTTAATTTTAAGTAAATTCTTGTTGTATGCATCTAACTCTCAGATATCCTATTGTACGCATTCAATTTTCAAATTTTCACTATTGTATGCATTGAATTACTTATGCCTCTAGTATCCGATTATTTTTTTAGTTTTGTTGCCACCTAAGATAATATATATATATATATATATATATATATATATATATATATATATATATATATATATATATATATATATATCTAAAATGATGATGCCATAAATAAGGATTATCCAAGCTTAAAAAAATTCAAAATAACAAAAAAATTCTAAGTCCCTCATGATGATGTCATTAAAATAATCATTTATATTTAATAAAAATATTAACATGTTTATTGTAAAAAATATATGAAGCATTATGTATAACCTTATAATATAAACACTCCCATGATCATATGTACAATATTTGAAGCATTATGTACAACTTTATGGTAAAATACCTCCATGACTATATGTACAATATTTAAAACATTATGTACAATCTTATGATTAAACCTCTCCATGATCATATATACAACCTGTAAAACAAATTGTACAATCTTTTACAAAACACCACATGAACACATGTACAACCTTTGAAGCATATTGTACAACCTTCATATGATAATTGTATTTTAAATTAAAAAAATTAAAGAAGCATTTGTTAGTACTAATGATTATTATTAAAAATAGAAATACTTAATTCTAGAGCAAACTTTATTGTATTATTATTATCAAATATGGATTCTCTTTATGTGATTAATTATGTTACATATGTATACGAAATACATGTCTCAATAAAATGTTGTAATGTAGGCTTTTATGACAAGGAAAATAATAATTGTGATAAAAATTGGAAAAATGTCATGGGAGAATAAATGTAGCTCATTATTCTGACAAAGTTAAATATATCAATATGTTTGTAACAATCACGACAAGTTTCTTAGTCGAAATCTGTGGTTCCACGGGTCATTAAACTAAATGACTTTAGCATTTAGGTTCACTTAATATCTAAAACATATCATTAAACTGTTTCTTTTAAACAAACCCGTGACTCCACGGGTCATTTCACTAGTGTGTGTGTGTATATATATATATATATATATATAAGGTCTCTTAATACACAACTGTCCAATATATCCAGTTTTTAAAAAATTATCTTTTTAGGGTCTATTAATATGTAGATTGAAGAAACGCACAATTTACAAAAAAAATAATAATAATAATAAAATCGTTAAAAATTGATGATGAATGATAATAATCGTGATGAATGATAATAATCGTGATGAATGATTAATTTATCATTCATCTGATAGTGATGAATGATAAATTAATCACTCATCACTATTCAGATAAGTTAATTACTCATCACTATTCAGATGAATGATAAATTAATCATTCATCACGATTATTATCATTCATCATTGAATTTTTAACGATATCAAATGTTTTTGGCTAATAAAAATATAGATTAAGAGAGCATTTTGATGCAGATTTATGAATCTAAAATAAAAAATTAAAAAACATTATATATATATATATATATATATATATATATATATATATATATATATATATATATATATATATATATATATATATATATATATATATATATATATATATATATATATATATCTGATATGTTCTAACCCATGCTGCCAAACACATAAGCTAAACTCACGGCTTCAACACACACCCATGATACCGATGACAATGGTGAGAAGCCATGTGGAAACTATTGATGATTTTTGTGTCATCTAACATTTATTTTAGTTGATTGAGATTTACTTGAATGTGAGAGTTAACTAGTTATACTTAATAACAAGTTCAGAGAGTGTGGAGTACATTTTAGGAGCTGATTTTAATGAGGAAAACTTACTTTCTGAAGATTGTAACACGTAAATTTTTTGATCCCAAGGTATGTGTTTATACCTGCAAGTAGAGTTAGGTTGACGTTTTTCGTCTTAATAGTTCTTTTAAATAATTACATATGCAGGTGCAAGATGAAAAAGAACTACCCGATGTGAGCATGAAGTTTTGACATTTCAATGAGCTTTAGACTTAAGCAGCCGATATGTTCACTGATGGATTGAGACACATGACTTGTAATATTGTCAGGTTGTATCAGGGGCGAAGTCAGGATTTTAAATGACTGGGGTGACAAATAACACCAAAATATATCAAGTCATCGAATAAAAATTCGTTTAGAACAACTTTGTTATGTTATTGAAAGGGTAGACTAGGTATTTGATAGAGCATTTTTAAAAGTCGTTCCCCATCAGATATGTAAAAGAATTGAAAGCTTAATATGTAAAGGAATTAAAAAATAATAATAAAATGTATTTGTATCTAAGCTTGAAAAAATCTCTAAAAATTTAACAAAAATTGATCTCTCTCTAATACTTTGTATCATTTTGAGATATAATAGTAAGGACTTCAAGTCATATGGGCCTGTAACTAATGTGAAGTTGTGTATTATTTATACAAGCCACATGGTCGGCCTTCAAAACTTGTTGGACTAGTGAGTATATTTGACGGTTGATGTTGTCACTTAGTAATTTTGCACATAATTTACATTATGCGGGCTCTTATATTTTGGACTTCTGGCCTATTTAGTGGGGTCAAAGACCCCCCATAGAAGGCTATGTAGCTCCGCCCCTGGGTTGTATTAGAGATATGTAAGAAACTAATGTGTATATTATTTGTTTGTTTTTAAATGGGTTAAAGGGTTCGATTTCTGAAACACACCGATTCTCGAATTCTTTTGAATAATATACTAAATGAAAATTCAATTTCTGAAACACTTCATTTATGTTCTGTTGTTTTCTTAGTTGAGTAAATCAAGGATTACACTAAAATTAGGGGGATTTGTTGGTGATTTTAATGTCATCTAACATTTATTTTAGTTGATTTGGATTTACTTGAATGTAAGAGTTAGCTAGTTATACTTAGTAACGAGTTCGGAGAGTGTGGAGTACACGCACGAAAGAGTTGGCTATACATTTTAAGGAAAATGTGGCGCCTTCTAACAGCTTTTCCCGTCAAAAGGTGTGACTTTTGTTAATCGGATTTTCCCCCCAAAACTGAAGGGTTGCATCCCTTCATGATTAACTGTCATTAACTACTTTTAACTTCATTTTTGGCAGACTTGCATTTACACAGAAAACATATACAGAAAACATATTCTTTTATACTTGATTTTGAGTTCTTCTTGCCTAGAAACAAAATCGTTCTTGTCTTATCCCAATTATGATTTTGTATAAACCCGAGGCTTGTGATAGGAGAAATACTTAATTAGGAAAGTGTTTCACAATTCAGGAACCATCCAAGTTTTCTTTTTTATACCCGTTTTTTTACAAACTAATTAAGTATTTTCATTGATAATCATGTCTGGTGAATCGGTGAGAGAGATGACATCCAAATTTTCAACAATGGGAAAAATTTGATGGTGTTGATTTTCAAAAATGGCAACAGAAGATGTGTTTTCTTCTTACTACATTAAAGGTCGTTTATGTTCTGTCTACCCCCGTTCCAAATGTTGTTGAAGATGAAACAGTTGAATAAATCAGGAAAAGAAACAAGTGGACAATGATGACTACATCTGTCATGGACATATTCTCAATTGTATGTCTGATTCTCTTTTTTATGTTTATCAATCTGCTAATTCTTTAAAGGAACTTTGGAATTTATTGGAATCCAAATACATGGCTAAAGATGCTTCTAGTAAGACGTTTCTTTTTAGTAATTTTAATAATTACAAGATGATAGATTTGAGGTCTGTTATGGAACACTACCATGAAATTCTGAGACTTTGAGATAGTTTTCACAACATAATTTGAAAATGGATGAATCTATTTCGGTGTCATATATTATAGACATATTTCCACCTTCGTGGCAAGATTTCAAAAAGACTTTGAAACATAAGAAAAGAAGATATGTCATTGACTGAATTGGGAGGAAACTTACGTTTTGAGGAATCAATATGGGTTGAAAAAGTGGCAAAGTTAAGGGTAAAGAATTGGGACCATCATCTGTCAACATGATAAAAAGTGGTAACCATGTGAACAAAAACAACAACAAAAAGTTCAATGGAAAGAAACGTAAGTTTCATGATAAAAACGATGCTACCAACAAGAAGAATAAAAGGCTTGTTGGCTTTGTGGTAAATCTGGTCATTTCAATAGAGATTGCTATGTTGGGAAGAAAAGTGGTGGAGTAGGCGGTCCAGATTCGGGAGACGAGTCTAACGGCCTAGTTCCCAACCAAAGTCAGAATTTTGATATTATTAAAAATTCTATTAAGAATTATGTATCGTATTTTTATGAAGCATTTTATGGCATGATGATAACACTGCTTGGTGGATTGATTCTGGAGCTACATGTCATGCTTGCAAGGATTGTTGCTGGTTCAAGACATTAAAACTGGATAATGATGTGATCCACATGGAAAACGAGTCAATCACACCTGTTCTTGGTCGTGAGAATGTTGTTTTAGAATGTAGTTATAGAAAAACAATTATTTTAAAAAATGTGTTGTATGTACCCGGGTTGAGAAAGAATCCGATTTCCAATCCCATATTAAATAAGTGTGGTTATAAACAAGTATTTGAATCCGATAAGTATATCTTGTCGAAGGGTGGTATGTTTATTGGACATGGTTACTATAATAATGGTATGTTTATGTTGAATCTCAAGAATGTTCATGCTATTGTTAATTCTGCTTGTATGATTAGTTCCAAATCAAATGATTCAAATTTATGGCATGCTCGACTAGGACATATACATCTTGATCGATACTTATCGTATTTCACTCGTTTGATATGATTTGTAACCGTAATAATGGTGGACAATCACTATTACACTTGAATATCACATCAAACTCTTTAGTACAACAACCATCTTGCTCGATGTCACACATACACATCACGTATTTATTTACTAGTTAGTTCGCCTACTGAAACAACTCGTCCATATTACTATAAATCTGGTACGTTATTCATTGGTCCCATAGCGAGGTATTTGACCTCTATATGATACGTTTTAGAAAATATTGCATTCGTTTCATAAAAAGCACACAATTATTATACATAATGCATGTTTTAAACAATTGGGCGATTATTTAAGGGATAATCCCCATAATACATCGATTTTCAAATACTACACACGTGACATAACAGTCAAATATAATACATGACAAAGGTTTTATTGAATGCAACACTTTATTTAATTAAAAGCATGAGACTCCATGCACAGCTTGCTCAGATAATGCAACAGCGGAAGACTTTCTTAAGGACCTGAGAATAAACATGCTTAAACAGTCAACTCAAAGGTTGGTGAGATATATAGGTTTAGCATCGATATAAATATAGACCACAAGATTTCATAGTTATAAATATATGTACACTCGCAAGTGTATAAAAGTATTCTATAAGTTGTTGAGCGCTTCGGTAACTATACTTAACCATTAATGTAGCATATTCCCTTTATTATGAAATCTCCCTACACTGTACCAAGTGTAGTAAAAATGAAATACTATGCAACCGTTTACGATACTAGAGCGACTAGCCCGGTTGGGGTTGTCAAACCCGATAGGTCTATCAATAGGATTCGCGCTTACATGCTCTTACAACATGTAAATATTAGTTACCAAGCTATTAGGAAAAAATATGCAAAGTGGTACAACTCAATGTAGAATATATTTTAAGTACTTGTGTCCATGACTTAAAACATAAAATGCATGTATTCTCATCCCAAAATATTTTTAGAGTTTAAAAATGGGACTATATACTCACGGTAGTAAAAGTATATTAATAATAAGTTTTCAACTTATTAAAAATATGGCTGTCGTCCTTGGATTCACGAACCTGTAACAAATATATATGTATATCAAAATGTAATACAACTATTATTCATATCATATCTTCAATCACATGTGATTGTTTAAGTTCATATTTTCAATCACGTGTGATTGTTTAAGTTTATATTTTCAGTCACGTGTGATTGTTTAAGTTGTCAAGTTAGTAGTCCAACGTTAGTAGTGTAGTCCATAGTTCTACAGTTAGTAGTCCACAATTAGTAGTACATAGTATACACGTGTTGTATAAGACTCAATCATGACCCACAATATCGCTATTGTAGTTACATGTATTGTGTATGTTGTGTCTTTTGATTTATCTGATGTATTGTGTAACCATGACATGTTAGAATACATGTATAAGAAAAGTTAGCTAGGATATGGTTAGTATAGATTTTAATGAATTAATCCCGTAATCAAATTATCCATTTCTAACCAGTATTGTTTTGCCCATAATTTCTTCGTTATAAATCCGTTTTGAGTGAATCAAATTGCTATGGTTTCATAACAAACTGTAATTTGTGAAACTAAACTGAAAAAGTGGTGGTTTATAGTCGGAGTTACAAGTTATAATCCATATTTGAAAGAGGTAGTCATCTTCGTCGAAAGAACGACATCTTGATGACCATTTTGAAAAACATACTTCAATTTTTAGTTTAACCATGATTTTTGGATATAGTATCATGTTCATATGAAATATCATTTTCCCAGAAGAACAACTTTTAAATCAAATATTATGATAGTTTTTAATTATCCAACCCAAAACAGCCCCCGGTTTTACTACGACGGCATATGTCCGGTTTTACGGTGTTCTTTGTGTTTCCAAGTTTTAAATCATTAAGTTAGTATATCATATAGATATAAAACATGTGTTAAGTTTTTTTTAAAAGTAAAGTTAGAAGGATTAACTTTGTTTGCGAACACGTTTAGAATTAACTAAACTATCTTCTAGTTTATAAACTCTTATATAGATAGCTATAGACATATGAATTGAACAAGAGTTGAAGTAGAGTTTTTACCTCAAGTTTAGAATGTTAAGTTACTGAAAAGAATTAGTAGAACAAAACTTGAGAGAGTTCTTGCAAGTGTGTGTGAAAATTGGAAGTAAAATTTGGAAAATGAATGTGTAAATGAGTTAGAAATGGTGCTTATTTAAAGGCTTGAAAATTTAGTTTTTAGTGAAAATATCTAAGATAAGTTAAAATGTATTAAGTCATGGATGACATATTAAATTGATTAGGTCATGGATGACATATTACACAAATAATTGCAGATTTCTATTGGTATATACCAATAGTAAATACTTCTAGAAGCTGTGTATAATACGGATAAAAATGTCGTATGAATGCGAGTAGAATTCTTGAGGAAATTGAACGAAAATATGAGTATAGCTATCCTTTATATGTATTGGTATATTATAAAGTGTATTTAATACTTGTAAGGATGTATTTACACTCGTAATACATTATATGTAAATACATTTTAACATAAGTTAATTACGTCATTTAAATAGTAACATATATATTGTTCAAAAACTCTTTAAATTAGTATTATGAAAATATATATATAATACTTTGTTAATATACTTAATGAGATATTTAGTTATCATATTTTTAAGTTAAATATATATAAATCCATATATATACACAATAATTAAACAATTAAACAATTAAATCAAGTTATGACGTTCGTGAATTGTCGGAATAAAGGGTGACCAAAAGCTTGTGTAAAACTCTTTCCGGAGGTTCAAGACTTATTAAAATTCATTGCTTATCAAGTCGAAATTATATAAAGATTAAGTTTAAATTTGGTCGAAAATTTCCGGGTCGTCACAGTACCTACCCGTTAAAGAAATTCCGTCCCGAAATTTGATCGAGGTCGTCATGGCTAACAATAAGAATGTTATTATGACGAATATAAGTTGATTCATAGGGTTTTATCATAATTGAGAAATATGGATAAAATAATTCGATTACTCGAAACGTATGAGTGAAGCTATCGTAAAAGAGTAAAATGAGAAAATAAGGATTCGTCTTATCTTTTGACGTCATCACAGTTGATCTTCGGATTAAAGAAAATCTTTGTAATCTATATAAGATTTAATTCTTCGGCGATTAAGGAAATTATGGTCCTCTTCGATTTAATGCAATAATCTGTCTCGATTTCTCTGTCGGATATTTTACTATAAATCAACTTCCTACGTTTCCTTATTTCCACATCTCCCATCTTTTATACTTTCTTTCTTTCTTCATAATTCCAAAATATTCGTCAATATGCTCCATCCAGTTTTAATTCTTGATATATTCTTGACTATCACATATGTCATTCTTCTTTTTTCATCTTCCTCCGGAGGAATCCGTTAATTTCTACTATGCTCTTGGGTTTATAGTGTTCTTAGTTTTTTCGTGTCTTTATATTGCTATACGCATCGATATACACGGTTTGTAATTTCTGCGTTGTCGCCGTGCTTATATTTTTCCTTATATTTTGGAGTTTCATGCTTCCGTCTTCTTTTCCCGACTTCAAGTCAAGCGAATAATGGTCTAGAATTCATAGATATGAAACTCGAAATGAACATAGCTAATGCTCTAAGAGAGAAATTGTAATAGCACAATTTGACTTGTGAAATTACCAGAATCTAAAGGAAAAGATAGAACTATCAAGAGAATATGTTCTTGATATGTTTAGAGATTAGATTGAATGTAAGAGTCGTATAACATGGCACATGATGACGTTATGGTATGTGAATCATCATTTTTCATTAGAAACTCAGCATGACTTACTGTAATATAATCACGTTGATCAAGTGTCATTATATTATACTAACTCATGCTTCAGTTCCCAACATTACTTCAAAAACATTCATACTTTACACTCAGAGGTTTCATATGTTTAAAAACTAAAACAGTTTCCTTTATGATGTGCTACAGATAACGCGAGGGGATAAATGATTTCAGATAAGAATGGTTATGAAAATATCTTCAGAAATATGGAGGATATTTATAATGAAAGATACGATGATATCTTAAAATATTTAAGATAAGAGGATGATGAAGAATATTGTCCGCAAGGGTTTCAGAGTAAAGAGCAAGGTATTTGCTAAGGATTTCAGCAGACACTGAATCATTTGGATTCTTTGAAGGTAGATTTCGTCTTTGTGATTTGTGCACAGCCTCCTTCATAGTTTGCTCAATCCGTTTTCCAGTTCCAAACCTTCTCTTTTTCTGAGCTTTGCCAACATACTATTCTTTATCATCAAACTTTTGACTGTTAAGGTCGTTTATAGTTTTTGCTGCTTCATCAGCATTTTTCCAAAATTTGGAGAACTAGTTTGCAGTTTAGGGTGTTTTTCAGAAACTTCACATTCGAAGTCTGTAAGTATTGGAGGTAGACGTTATATGTATATATATAATTATTGGCGTAAAATTGCTGCGAAATTCAAAATACTGATTGCTAATTCCCAGTAGTTGGTATGATAATTATTGTTACAAGTTGTAGATGAGTACTTGATAAAGTTTCAATGAATAAGTATCGTGATTTTTTGGAGAGGCTTAAAGATCAATGAAGTTGTTGCTAATGTGGCAAGATATGAAAGGTTCTCCGGTAACAATGATGAAGGGGTAATCGTTATAATAAGGCTTATTCGATGAACAATTGAAGGTGATTTGCTGGAGCTGTGACAAAACTGTCTATTTTGAAAAGAGATTGAAAAGTTATTTTAGATAATAAAATCCAAAGGGTTTGATACGGATACGTGTTAAACTATGACTTTGGTTTTGAGGGTTTTTCAGGTACAAGACTGCGGGTAACATGTGGTTGGATCATCATCTCTAGTGTCTTCAGGAATTTCGAAGGGTTTGAACACAGATTGTAATTGTTAATATACATATGATGTTCTAGGATTTTGATTGATACAAATATTTTTCTGGGTTCCATGAATAGAAATGGTGTTCTAGTACAGTTTCGAAGTCAAAGTATAGTTTTGAAAGATGTAGGAATCTAAGAGTAATGTTATCTGTTTAATCTTGACTTGGATTCTGATCTGTCAAAACCAGAATATGTAATTGAATTTGAATGAGAATGGTTGTTATGGTTTCTATGAAAGAATGTATATTGTTGTGAAAGTAGTGAGTATGGTTAATGATTATTGAATCGGAATTGAAGAATGTACAGTATAACATATTATTTGTCAATTTGTATAATTCTCGGGTATTACCTACCCGTTAAAGTTTCACAAGTAATATTTTGTACAAGAGAATTATGAATCAATACTTCATTATTCATTTTTATTGATATTTCTTCGGTGATTGATGTTGGTATTCGTAGAATTCTTGTGAACTTCGCAAGACACGAATGACGTTTTCTAGAAAGTTTCGAGTACATCGAAAATGAAAGTGTGAAATCTAACACGTACTCGAACAATACACTTGGTTTATTATGAAATGGAATCTATTGAGTTAAAGCAGAGATTATAATTAATGATTGTTAAGTCATTAACGAAGGATGTACATCATAACATATTAGTAATATGAATTAACCGAGTAGTATCTACCCTTTAACATTCACACCTAATAGCTTAGTACGAAAAGATATATTGTGGTTTAAAAACTCATATATATATATATATATATATATATATATATATATATATATATATATATATATATATATATATATATAAAATATACATATAATTTTTCAGAGGGAATGACTTAATACTTCATAACTCGTTGATACAATATGCTCGTTCTTGATTTGTGATGATGTCGGTGATTATGGAACTGGCGGAGCTTGTGATGTTGTAGGTGCTGCTGGTACAGGTGATGCTGTCGGTACTGCTGGTGCTGCTTGTATAACAAGTCTTTTTTTTGTAACGCACTTACCATTCCTGTCAGGGTTTCTATTCTCCCCTCTATCATCTCTATCCATCCACTCATCTTGATTTACGGTTATGATTAGAATAAATAATCTCTAAAACTTTAGAGATTACATAATCACCGTAGAATATTTCTCCGATGAAGTTATGAATCAATACTTCATCATTTGATGTTGTTGGTATTCCTTGATATTTACAGGGCGTATGACATTGATGCTCGTGGGACAGATTGTGATGTTGGGGCTTGTGATGCGGATGTTGTTGGTGGTAGTAATGGTACCATTGGTGTGGATGCAGGTGGTGCAGTTGGTGCTTGTGGGGCTTGTAAGTTCTGCATCATATTCTCTAAAGCCACCACTCTAACGCGAAGCTCGTTGACTTCTTCTAGTACACCGGGATGATTGGCGGTTGGAACGAGAGAATGAATAAGATCTAGAAGTTTAGATAATATATAATCGTGGCGAGATACTCTGGAAATGAGGGTGAAAATGGTGTTTCGGACTGGTTCGCCGGTAAGTGCTTCAGGTTCTTCGCCGAGAGGGAAATTTGGTAGGTGGAAAGGATCGTCTTCTTCTCGTCTCTATTAACTGAGTCAGCTATGAAGCCATGCCCAATCCATCCAGAATAGATGATGGCTAATCAGTTGATCCATTCCGGTTACACTGCTTTCGGAGCTCAGGTGAATATCCATATCGGAATAGCTGTCGGAATCCGATGAACTTGAACCAGTTGAAGGATCCATCTCGTACAGAGTAGGGAAAAGATTTTTGAAATGAAATAAATTATAGGACTAGTTTAGTATTCCTCAATACATAATTTACATATGTATTTATAATACCAGAATCCCATAAGTTACGGAGGATTTTTCGAAAGATGTCAGACAAAGTTTACTATAATAAATATGCAAAGATATGAATTTGTCTATACACTATCTATGCAATGAATGCAGTAAGATGCATCTAGACTTAAGATGATAAGCAGGTAATTTTCGACAAAAAATGATAAGCAAAACTTTTGACATACAGCTATGGTCGAAGTCCAGACCCACTAATGCATCCTAACAACTATCAATTAGACACACAAATGCAAGACCTGGTTCGATAAGAGCACCGCTCTGATGCCAACTAAAACACAGTTGGGGACACATCCCACTCAGTGCCTTCCCAGCTAACCACCTGGTGACCACTGAGCATACCTCAGACACTGATTTTACAGCCCTGCCTCTCGGCAAAGCCAACCATAATTGGACCGCGAGGAGTAAGAGCCAATGCTTCATCACAGGTAACACTGTGAGAACCCCCTCTACGATTAAGCCGATTAAATAGCTTAAACCAGCTCTGATACCAACTGAAACAACTCGTCCATATTACTATAAATGTGGTACGTTATTCATTGGTCCCATAGCGAGGTATTTGACCTCTATATGATACGTTTTAGAAAATATTGCATTCGTTTCATTAAAAGCACACTATTATTATACATAATGCATGTTTTAAACAATTGGGCGATTATCTAAGTTACAACAAACTAAAGAAGATCATAAGTTAGTAAGCTTTTGATCTTAACTAACTTTTTGTTGAAACCTCAAGCTAGTAAGCTTGCATTTCAAACTTTCTTGAAGATCCATAAAGTAAATAGTTGGATCTACAAGTTTCATGAAGATCATAAACATGAGTTTTAATCTTTTAACATAATTAAAGAGATCTTAAGTTATAGAACTTAGATCTAACATAAGTAGAGAAGATTAAAAGCTAAAAAGCTTTAATCCTCCATGTTCTTGCATTTTTCAAAACAAAGTTTGAATCTACAAGAGTTATGAAGAATCAAGTTACAAAACATGAATCTTTGATGATAATGATGATGAATCACGAAAAGGAAGAAGAAAAAGAAGAAAAGAAGATCAAGAATACTTACAAGTTCTTCAAATATTTGAGAGAAAAACTAGAGTGAGAAAGTAGAGAGAAGTGTGTATGTTTGAAATGAAATGCAAATGAGAGAAATAAGCTTTTAAAAAAAATAAAGTGGTGGTGTTGGGGTGATTGGTGGCCGATGGTTTGGAGCAAAAAGGGGGGGGGGGGCATTTTGGCCTCATGTGGTGTGGCATGGTGTGGTCCATGGTGGTGGTACAAAGTGGTGTTGGTTTGTTGGGTGGTTTGAGACATAATGTAAGTAAGCATGCATGATACTTGTCTCATTACTTACATGGACTTAATTATAATTACATGGGCTAATTAACCCATTAAGTGTTCAACTAAGTTGAGTAGGTTGGGCCATGGAAGTCCATTAAGGTGTTAAGTCCAATAAGGTAACTAGTAGCATTAGTAAGCACTGAGCATGATTAAGGAACTATAAAGCCAAGTAATTGTCATTAATAAATAACAATTAAGTTTACGTAGTCATAATATTCCAATTATGACAAAAGTTTAACGTGTACCAAGTACGTAGCTCGTTTCAAACAATAAGTGACACTAACGGTCGTAAAAGTATTCGAGGATCAAGTTAAGTGATTACACACTTAATAGCACGTTGTAAGATATTAATGGAGGTAATTAATCATTAAATAAGATCCCAGAGCATAAACTAGCTCAGTACGCACATATACGTAGTTTCATGAAAGCACAAAGCTGATGTTATGCGAGGTGTATATGAAATAGTTATATTTTTATTGCGACATACTATTAAATACGATACAATTTTACACAAGTTATTTATTTATTTACAGATGGGATATACCTAAACCTTGCTACAATACAATAGGTAGTATACCTAATCTTAGAGTAGTATAGTTTTTAGTAAGTCCGGTTCGTTCCACAGGGAGACGGCTTATTTTACACTATATTTTTATATAACTATATTTGTACAAAATATAAATATATATATTACAATTATTATTATTATAAAAAGGGGGGTTTTACCATTTAATGACCGGTTTGTGGATTTTAAAACTTAAGTCACAATTAAAACCTAATGCAAAATATTAAAAATAAATATAACTTAATTTAAAGCGTAAAGTAAATGACGATAATTAAAAGTCCGATAAATAAAATGACGATAAATAAAATTGCAATAACTAAAAGTACGATGAGATATAAAATAAAGGAATTATGCTTATTTAAACTTCTGTAATCATGATATTTGACGTGTTGATTTTAATTTATTACCATGGGTTAATTTTCCTTTGTCCTGGATTATTCGATATGTCCATACGGTTTTGTCCATAATAGTCCATCAGTCATAATTATAAAGTGCGAGAGTCTTCGTCAAATTATCCTTATACCCGAAGTCAAATATTCTAACTAATTGAGGATTCGAACTGTAACAAGGTCTTAATAATTTGTTTAATGAATACACCAGGTTATCGACTGCGTGTAGTCCAAGGTTAATTTGTTTAATATATAATTTACATAATTAATTATATATTATATTATATTTATGTGCATAGTTAATTTGTGATTTTAGATCCGTTGAGTCGCACGTTGATAGTTGGTTCATGTCTCGGTTTTGAATTTTTGAACGTCCTTTCGAACGCTTAGATATCTTGTACTTTGTGTTTCGCGGCTTGTACTCTTGTCATTTTTAGACGTTTCTTATCATTAAATTTAACCACTTGGATTGTATCTTGTACATATGAGCTTTTTGGTCATTTGCGTCTTCAAATCGTCATTTTCTTCTTTTGTCATCGCACTTATTTATTTAAACGATTATTACATAAAAATAGAACAATAGTCACTAAAAGCTTTACATATTGGAAGGATATTGATACTAAATATATGTTCATTTAGAGCACTATCAAATATTCCCACACTTAAATGTTGCTTGTCCTCAAGCAATACAGAACTTGAAATTAAATCACACTTCACTCGAATCACTTTTTTATTCTCACACTTTGTACAACAGTGTTTTTAATTCGACGGTATAAACAATGATAGTAATGATGTGGTTTACAGTCCCACATGACTTATAAAAATTTAGATCCTTTAAGGAAATTGGATCTTTATGAAAATATTTGATCTTTTGAAAATTTAAGCTAGATTTTACCCTAGGCAAGTTTTCCGGAATAACCCTTCACCGGTATTTGCAAAAATGTTTTTGTGGGTTTTGTGGGTTTCAGATTTTAAAATTTTAGCTCAAAACTCGTGGTTTTGTGTCACCCACTTGCTAACCTTGTATTAGGAAAGCAACACGTCCAATATACTTACTTCGTATATTACCTTTCGGTAAACTACCGTCCGGTTGTAAAGGAAAGCGTTGAACAAGCAACTGTTAAGGCAATGTCTAATGACATGCTTTTGATTATGGTTTACAACATGTCAGATGCAATTACTATCCTTTTTAGGAGCAATAACAAAGATCACCCTATAATATTTCGGTCTGGCACAAGGTCCTATCTTCGACCATGCTATGCAACCACCGTTTTTACGGTTGACACCCAATTTGGTTCAGGTGACCTAATGAATTCTGATGAATTCTCAGGATTTTACGTTCAATGGTAATGAACGCATTGAAAATTGGTTTTCAGAAAACAAATCGGTTTTAATTTGATCAAAATATTTTCTCGTTCAAGTTCGAGTTTAGATATCATCGAATTCCATGAGTTTGTAATTCTCAATCTTTAAGGTCAATCTCTAGGATTGAGTAATATCAGGCTTAAAAACTGATTTTTAATCTTTAAGGAGATTATCCTTTCTGGGGGTCTGATTCATTATTCTTATCAAGCTAATTTGCACGGCGCCCTCCTCATTTTACGAGACAGATCCTCTCATGGATAGGATAAGTCTGACCACTTGGCGACCCTGTTTGATGCTGAGGTCCATGGATTTCCTGCTAATTTTAGAGATGACTTTTCTAGATTTTTCGTCAACCTACAGCTGGTCTGGATGACAACTTCCTGACCTAAATCAAGATGCATGTATTTTTTGGAAGACTTTACTTCCTCTTAATGATGGAATTGATTCATCGTGTAGATCCATCTTTTCTTTCAAATGAATTACAATAAACCGGGTAAAACAGTTAATTTAGTCCAAAACAAAAGCACCTGCAATAACTTTACAGAAACATGTGATAGATAGTTTTTAATTAAAAAACTTGGTACATTCTCCCCACACTTGGCTTTTATTTATTTCTTTCTTTTCCTTTTTATTCTCCTCTTTTCCATTTTAAATGAATTCAAGCATTTTAGGTTGTTTCTCAATTTATGTCCTTTCCAAGGTAACGATAATTTCGGTATTAACACCTAGTTTTCATCGTTCATAAATATGTATAAACATGATTTTGAATTCATTTAGTTGAAAATTTTTCAAATTTTCACAAAATTTGGCAAATAAACCAAGTGCAAACCCGAGAGAATTTATAACTCTTCCCCACACTTGAGATCATGCAATGCCCTCATTTGCATGAAATCAGACTATAATAATAAATTCATGAGGGTGATTAGTGTAGAAAAGTGATTAAAAATACCCAGTTTGTAATTACTAAGCTCATCGAATGATAGATGGCGCGCCTCATCGTTCATTCCTTTTGTTGTTTTATCACACATGTTTTTCTTCAAAAACGGTTGCTTTTCTGAACTGTTTGCTAATTTTTGAAAATATGTCTTTTACCCTAACTTATCATGTATTTTTATTAACGAGTTATGCACTAACCCGAACCCCTAATTTAACGTTAAGTGGGGTTTGGCTTTCCCACACTTAGCTGACGACATGTGAAGTCGGTAGAATAAGTTCCACGAATTATAATAGTGAGCCAGTTATTTACATCTCGGGTGGTGTATAATATATCAATGGGTTTAAAGTTTAGACTCACCCGATCGTCACTACTTAATTCTTTTTTAAGTGTAGCTTTTAGTAAATGGATATGTCTCTTTTCTGGTTCTTGGTAAAATGGATCGATATACACCGACATACATATTTCTATAGGGTGGACAATTCCTAACATTTCCTTCCGTTCATTCTTGGGATCAAAGTTTTCACCTCTATTACGCAATTGGGTGAAATCCGAGGTGTCATTATCTATTACAGCTCGTAGTTCATCTTCGATAGATGACTCTTCTAATGAGAATATTGGGTTGGAAGGTTGCGGAATGGTGAATTTCGGGATTGAAGCAAATTCTTCTTCTTTAACGGTTCTTATCGGTCCCACCACTTTGGTCTCGAGGGTAAAATTTTCAACGTTATCGTTTTTCCAAGAGTACCAATTTCTCACCCTTATTTCTTCTTCATCCATTGATGGATCGATGATTTCGTTGGTAGAGGTTAATGTGTCGGTATGTTGTGAAATTGGTAAAACTGAATAAAAATTATCATTGGGATAATTGGTGATTTCGGAGCTCTCGAATTCATCAAAATTCGATGATATGAAATTTTCTTGCTCACGACTCCTCAGATCAACAGGTGTGTAGTCTGATAGAGTTTCAGCTTGCTAATTTGCAAACTCTCTCATTTGTTCATTTTGAGCGTCAAATTCTTCGAGTTTGATTTTCATATAATCTAATAAATTTTCAGACACATAATTTTCCTCGTCCTCTGGTTGTTGAGTTTGGATATATTCTTGGAAATAATCGCAATTTGAATTGTATTCCTCATAATCATTCCATTCAGGTTCCATGGGTGCATAATTTTCTATAGGAACGTAATAATAACATTCCCATGTTGAGTGATAATCTCCACAGATTTCACAACCAGTTATTGTTTCATCATTCATGATCCAAGTTTGATCGAACGAATTTTCATCAACACTCGTTTGAGAGTATTGATTTAATTGATTTTGGAAATCAGAAAGAGTTTCCAAAATATTCTCAAAATTTTCCATAATGCGCTTATTACCAAATTTTAGCTACAATGTGGTGCATTTACTAATTATTCTATTAGTTATAAAACTAAAAATTATATAAGTTATCAATTTAATAGACTTTTCTGCTTTTGTCAACGTTTCGAATAACCAAAAGATGCAGCAGGGAGCCAGGATCCTTTAAATCGGAAAATCCACAACTCAGCCACTAACAAATCCAACTATTACTACGAAGCAGAAAATTTTGGATGTCTATAATTCAATCGCTTACAATAATTTTTCGTCGAAATTTAAAGATTTTAAAAATTCCATGTCCTATAAACTAGCGCGTAGAAACGAAAAAGAAAAAGAGCGTCGAAAATGTCGAGAAATAAAAATGAGAAAGAAAAATGTCGAAATTTAAAGGTCTAAAAACTAAATCTAAAAATTTGCACCTAAATGTATTAAGGTTTAAAAGGAATTCTATAGGAAAACGGCAATAACTTAATTAGGGTACTAAAATTTATAACTGCGTCGCAAAATTCTAAAGCACCTAAATCTTAATCTAAAGAAAAAGCACTTAAGGGATTTTACGGCAAAGCTTAAAAATCTAGAAATATGAAATAACTACGGCAAAAACTAAGTTAGAACTAATTACGAACGATAAATATACAAGTTACGGTTTAAAAAAAACAAAATACAAAAAGAAGCTAAGTTGATAAAAATACAATTTTATGAAAATATTATTTTTATATTATTATTTTATAAAAATATTATTCTATATATTTAATAATAATATTTAAACTTAATATTACAAATTATAAATTAAAACTAGAGATAAATATATATTAATTAATTAAAAATCCTAATTAGATTTAATAATAATAATTATAAAATTATACCCTAAATTCGTAATTAATGCAGTCCAAGGTTGCAGTCTGAGACTGCTCCGCGACTGCGGTGATTTGTGCTCGAGGTACTCCGCGACTGCGGATGTGTGCAGACTCAGATTGATTGCAGGCTTAAACGTGTTCGTTTTTTTCTTCTTTTTTTTTCGAAAATTTATATATAGAGAAAATTTATATAAAATAAAATAAACTTATATTTTAAAAACTAAAGATAAAAACAAATATACTTTATAATTTTACAAAATCTTAAAAAAAATATGTTTTTATTTTTTATTTTTTATATTTTTACAAATATAAATTAAAAATATAGCCTTTCGCCGCTCCCCAGCAGCGGCGCCAAAAAAACTTGATGTTATGCGAGGTGAATATGAAATAGTTATATTTTTATTGTGAAATACTATTAAATACGATACAATTTTATACAAGTTATTTATTTATTTACAGTTGAGATATACCTAAACTTTGCTATAACACAATAGGCAGTGTACCTAATCGTAGAGTAGTATAGTTTTTAGTAAGTCCGGTTCATTTCACAGGGAGACGGCTTATTTTATATTATATTTTTATATAACTATATTTGTACAAAATATAAATATATATATTACAATTATTATTATTATAAAAAGGGGGGTTTTACCGTTTAATGACCGGTTTGTCGATTTTAAAACTTAAGTCACAATTAAAACCTAATGCAAAATATTAAAAATAAATATAACTTAATTTAAAGCGTAAAGTAAATGACGATAATTAAAGTGCGATAATTAAAAGTGCGATAAATAAAATGACGATAAATAAAATTGCAAAAATTAAAAGTACGATGAGATATAAAATAAAGGAATTATGCTTATTTAAACTTCCGTAATCATGATGTTTGAGGTGTTGATTTTAATTTATTACCATGGGTTAATTGTCCTTTGTACTGGATTATTCGATATGTCCATACGGGTTTGTCCACAATAGTCCATCAGTCATAATTATAAAGTGCGAGAGTCTTCGTCAAATTATCCTTATACCCGAAGTCAAATATTCCAACTAATTAGGGATTCGAACTGTAACAAGGTCTTAATACTTTGTTTAATGAATACACCAGGTTATCGACTGCGTGTAGTCCAAGGTTTTAATACTTTGTTAACAATTACACCAATTACCCTTGAATGTAATCCACCCCTGTTTCAACGAGTCCATTAACTATTAATCCATTCTCGTGTCCGGTAAAATGAACAATAATTCGTATTTATAGATATCCCGCCCACCGTACCCGATTAAGCGTGTGTTGTTATTTATAGATACGTCAAATTATAACCTTTATATTAAATTAACAAGATATCATGTAGTTAATTAAATATAAATCCCATTAATAGCCCATAGTCCAATTTTTACAAGTGTCGTTTTTTTGTTCAAACCCTAATTATGGTCCAAACCCCAATAACCCCTTCTTAATATTTAGCCCAACATCACGATTACTTCGGATCAAATAAGCATAATAATAACTTAAATATGAGACATTAATTTAAAAAGGAAAAACATAGCTTACAGTGGTTATTAATCGCGTAGTGTTACACGGACAGAACTCCGACTTTAAAACCCGTAAAATAACCGTTACATAACCCAAACTAACTAATATAAAACTAAACTATATTATATATTATATTTATATATATATATATATATATATATATATATATATATATATATATATATATATATATATATATATATATATATATATATATATTATATCATTGAGGAGAGAAAGATGGATATGTGTAAATATTTCATCGAATTGCATCGCCTTTTATAGAGGGATTTGGGTCCTGGTGTGCTCCACGAGTGCGGTCGTTTTGTGCCTTACAGCTCCGCGAGTGCGGAGCTTCGAATTCCAGCTCACGCAGAAATTGGATCCTAGCTTGCCGACGTTAATTTGTGATTTTAGCTCCGTTGAGTCGCACGTTGATAGTTGGTTCATGTCTCGGTTCCGAATTTCGAACGTCCTTTCGTACGCTTAGATATCTTGTACTTTGCGTTTCGCGGCTTGTACTCTTGTTATTTTTAGACGTTTCTTATCAATAAATTGAACCACTTGGATTGTATATTGTACATTTGAGCTTTTTGGTCATTTGTGTCTTCAAATCGTCATTTTCTTCTTTTGTCTTCGCACTTATTTATTTAAACGATTATTACATAAAAATATGCAATAGTAACTAAAAGCTTTACATATTGGAAGGATATTGATACTAAATATATGTTCATTTAGAGCACTATCAAAAGCACAAAAGCAAGTCGAAAAAGCCGGGTCGTTACACCTACACCCTAAGGCACTAACAATCCCAGTCCGACCTGTATCCCTACAAGTCCCGCACAACAAGTAAATAAAAATAAGTCTAAGTCTATTCGCATATCTCAAGTCATCTAAATCCCTTAGACCATGCTCTGATGCCACTTGAAACGACTCGAAACCATTTTAGAAAAATCGACGCCATTTTTTCCCATAAATAAAAGTCAGCCACCTGTCCCAGACATAAGGCGCGGGACGCGCAATACACCTGCGCCAGATGCTCAGAAACTGGATTTAGCTTTGGGATCCAAAACTCGCCTTAGTGGCTAGATCAAATAAGTCTAAGTCTATGCACATTGAGCGCGCGACGCACACCAACACTAAGTCAGGACCCTAGTGGCTAGATCAGCTACTGTTACCAGCTCCACGTTGTACTGCGCGGCGCGTGCATACCTGCGCGACACGCAGTATCACCAGTTGCAGTTTATTTTGAGTTTAAAACATAATTTGCAACATAGTACAAGTCTTAATGAATCCAAAAACATGCTTAACGAGGTTTACACAACATACAACAAATTTCACAAGTTTTTCGACAACGAGTACTACACGACCCATAAAATGTTAAGTGTTTAGCTTTGACCCAAAGCATAACACTTTGACCCAAAATAGAGCATGACCATCTGGGCGAACTACCAAAAGCAAATCTCATTCCAAAGCTACTCCAATGTCTTACCCTTGTCCCTTGCACCACTTGAATCTATAAAAGAGTAAACAACGAGGGAGTAAGCAACATAGTTAGTGAGTGCAATACTTATATGCATACATACATAACTTACTTACTTGCACCAACTTACACATAACTGCATACAATCTAGCATCACAACGCATACAATCACAATATAATATGCCACACTACAAACACACAAATATGGTTAATGATACACAATAGTGTTAGTCAACAAATGATATAACACTATTCAACACACGTATGTGGCCAACGAAGCTGCTATCCGGATGGCACCACCACGTACACACGAATGTAGCCGACGAAATGCGAAACCTATATGTGTCACTTACCACATTCCACCACACTGTGTGGCCGACGATTTAACACCCCGTCAAAATCCATCAACGGCGATGTTAACTCTGGTCCCAATGCTTGGCTTGACTACTATGTAACAGTAAAGTTCTACAGTGGAAGCAATAAGTACCTGAGAATAAGACATGCTAAAAGGTCAACATAACGGTTGGTGAGTTATAGGTTTAGTTCCACAGTAGTAGTAAAGATAGACCATAAAGTTTCGTAGTTCAAAAGTTTGTAGGCAACGTAAGCTCATGTTTTCAAATATTTGTAGACAACAAAATGTCATGTTTCAAATGTTTGGAGACAACAACTATGTCCTGTTTCAAATGGTTGTAAGACAACAAAAATGTGTAGTTTTAAGTTTGTAAACTACGATATTTAGCAATAAAAATTTATAAAGTGTATGCATCTCGTGAGCACTCGAATTAGGAAGCTTAACATCGCGCATGGTATCCCACGCGTCTTCCTTTTACCCTATAATAGTGTACACCGACCAAGTGTATTGTTTACGAAGTAACATGCACCTCAGTTAAGGTCGGGTGGGGTTTGTCAAAACCCAACAGATCTATCCATATGATTCGCACTTACATAAGTAATTTAACATATTCGAGCTAAGGGCTTTTCCTTTCTCAATCATCGTGTCTGGTTGTAATCTATTTCAACTGCGTGTATTCACATCCCGAGTATAAACAGTAAAAATTTAAGAGAAAGTAGGACTGTGAACTCTTGTATGGTAAACTTTTTGGAAAACTAGTAATCATGTATTCTCACCCCAAAAATAGTAGAGAAAAAGGGGGCTATAACTCACCTTTAGCGCAGCTACAAGTAGTACAAATGATAACCAAAATGTAGGTCCTTGACCCGTAGACTCAACCTAAAAGAATAAGTTGGTCAATATGTGTCTAGTAAGTAGGTCGGTCCATAGTGTATACGTTGTCCTAATGCTCAAGTCCGACTCACAATTTTAGCAAAAGTCAACAGAAGTCGACGCACGTCAATGTGAGCCAAATGTAAGTCAAATACAGTCAACATGGTCAATGCAAGTCAACCATCTCAGAATATTACTCAAGTTGGTCAAATAGTCAAGTATAGGTCAACCAGTAAAATCTTGACTTTAGATTAGAGTTTTCAGGATTTCTAGTCATATTCAATACATGTGCATGCTTTCGTAAATCAAACAGACAAGCATAAATCAGAACTCAATTTACATGGCAAGGTGACAATTTATCATAAACCGAGCAAGTAAAGGTCAAACTTGAGTCACCCTTTTTGTATGGCAAAATAATATATATATATATATATATATATATATATATATATATATATATATATATATATATATATATATATGCACATATACATAATTTATAGCTAAATTAGGGTCCCGCCAACTTCAATATAATACCTTAGGTCGTGACCATTAGAAAGTATGCCCTCACACCTTTCTACAAACAGATTATTTTACAAAATCGGAGTTACGGTTTAAAAGTTATGGCCTTGCGAAAACAGCCTCTTGAAACATAAATGGTTATAAATTGCTGTTAAAAGTTCAAAATCAGCAACGATTGCCCATTTTCATACTTGTTTTAAAACTGTTTAGAGTCTACAAAATCATACATATAATATATCTTTTTAAAGCTTGTTGTAAGGATTTTCAATACCAATTACTCCCTCCGTCCCAAAATAATTGTCCTGTATTGACTTTTTAAGTCTTTTTCATTCATCTTTGACTTTAAATATCTTTCTTTGTGTTATGTAATATCGAATGAAAGTATACCAAATAAAAACACATTCTAAAATCAATCTATTCATATAAATTTCATCAAATATTTTATAGCCAAAACCAAGAAGTATTTAAAGTCAAAACTTAATAAATTGACTTTGAAAAGTCCAACAGGACAATTATTTTGGGATGAAGGGAGTAATAATTTTTATCCAAACTTAACCGATTTCAACTTACGAGCCCTCAAAGTAGTCCAGAGAGTCAATTTTGACACTTTCACTAAAATAATAAAATTTTCCATTGACAACTCAAATTCCAAACCATAATACTTAAGCATGTAAAAATCATGTCACGAGTTTACAATGATATTTTAGACGTGTTACATACCTTTGATTCTTGAAATTTAGCATATTGGTCAAAGTAGGCGCGCGTATGACCCAAATGGGTCATAAACACCCATTTTGACCAAAACATGCCAAAACTTATTTTTAAAACACTACAACTTTTAAACTTACTTAAATCGATGTATGGGACTTGTCTACACTGACTATTACCCAGTTTGACCTGTTAAACCCATTTGGCCAAACAAAGTCAACTGCACATAATATTTAGTTTAAACAATGCAGTCAACTTCTGGAATTTTTATAAAAATAAGTACATGTCCGTTTGACTTGAAATATACGCCAAAATCTCTGTAATTTAGTCGAATATAACATATCCAAAGCACAACCTCTAACTCTAAATAGAAAGATTGCAGTGACTGAAAACGTACCAGGCTGTACATGCTAAAACGTTACAGCACTTTTACATAAAATGTATAAACTTTGAAAAATCATATCAAATCCAAAAATATCCAAATGACGTGTTTCTGGAGTCTAAACTTATTAATTTTTTGATACGCACGCAATCGTGAACTGTAACAACCCTGCTTTTTTCCTCACTTTCGTTAACTTTCTGTTAGTTGATTTAACGGCGATTATTTGACTTTTTATGTGTTTAAGGGTATTAAATACATACTTGATCTTAGAGGATTGTGATAATTAATATGGGTTAATATTAATTTGAATATATTTTTCAGATAAAGAAATAAGATAAAAACGATACGGTTTAAATAACTACTTTTCGGGCAACGAAACGCTTGGGTTTATTTTAATAATTATTTTAATAATTATTACTTTTGAAAATATTTAATTTATTTGGGATTTTAATAAATTAAACATTTGGTTGCGTTTTAACTATCGGTTTGGCGTTCAGGGCCTTCGGTACGTCTAAACGGCACTTGAAACTAGCCACGATTATACGCTTTTGCAAAACACGAGCCACGATTAAACGACACTTGAAATGACACTTCAAAGGTGAGTCTGCAGTCCCACTTTTACTTACTATTTTCTGGGATGAGAATACACGCTGTTACTTACACATTTTACAAATGCTTTTATGTTTGACACGAGTACTTATTATACATATTGAGTTTGTTCACAAAGCCCCTAGCTTGAATACTTTTATTACCTTCGGGTAAGCACAATTTAGATGGAAAGATCCGTTAGGTTAGATGAACCTCACCCTACATTATTAACTGTGGTGCATTTACTTTGAACATTAGATACACTCGAACAAGTGTATACATTTTTATGGGGTAAAGGGAGTGTAGTGGATTCTATACTCTGGTCATTGCTAGTATTCAGGTGCTCATGGATTATATAAACGTTTCGCAACTTGGAGTTGTACTTTTGAAATCTCGTGGTCAATGAACTTAAATTATTTTTTGAATACTGTTTTTCAGATACTGTTACATTTTTTAAACCTGTAGATTCACCAACATTATTGTTGACCTGTTTTGCGTGTTTTATTATCAGGTCCTTAAGAGGTATACTTCTGATGTGTTTGATGATTGATCTGGTCGTGGAGTCAGCATGCTTATTAAAGACATAATTTACTTTCGCATTTAAAACTTTTATAACTGTTTATTACTGTTGGTTTGTGGTTACGATCACAACAGTGTTACTTATTTTGGGATTTATTGACTTATGTTTTGAAAGCCAACTTTTTAATAAAATTAAATGCGATTGCTTTGAAACGTCTCATATAGAGGGCGTAACTATTAACTATGGAAACTATGATTAACATGCCGTTAGATTGGAATTTGACGGGGTGTTATAGTTGGTATCAAAGCTAACGGTTCGTAGGGAATCTAGGACTTGCATTAGTATGTCCTATTGAGTCATTAGGACACTTTAGCGAGTCTAGACTACGGTCGGGACTTAGTCATTACATGATTACTTTATGACTAACGTTATATGTTTGACTAATCTGTCTTTCTATGTGTTCTTGTGCTTGTGAGATAGATGTCGCATGCTTGAGGAAATGATAGCAACTCAAGTGTAGCTCCTGCACCTGCACCTACTCCGGCACCTGCTAATCCTGCTCCTCATCAGATACCCAATAACCCTGTTAACCTGCTTGCCATGGACTAGATCCACACCAACCGAAACCTGAACGTGTATGTTCGTGTGAATGCTTTAAGTGACATTGCGAGAACTTACCCACATCCTGATGAAATTGAAAGGTTGCAGGCTAGGGTTAATTCTATGAACAGGTACCTGTATGAGATCGAGGTGAGGTTCTTTGACCAAGAGAAGCTGATAAAAGCCCAGGCTGCTAGGATCGCTGCACTAGAGGTAGCTCAAGCTAAGCCTAAGAATGATGGACCTGCCTCTCGTACCAGACAGAAGAGGAAGTGAAGGGTCATTTGACCCTGAGCTTTCTTTTCTTCCTTATCCACCATTCTTTCCATTATTTGATTACATATGACTTATCGGGTGTTTTAAACCGGGCTACTAGTACTTTATGTTTACTGTTTGGTTTATTACTTTTTGGGATTATATTTTAATAATGATGGATTGCGTTTATGAATAATTATTTATCTTTTATTGCATGCGGTAATATTCTTTATTTAGCAGGGTTGTGTGATGATTATAGTACTTCATGTTATGTGACTATAATACTACTGATGTTTTAGCAGAGTAGTATATAAAATAGCTTATATTTTTACAGAAAATACTATTAAATACGATACAATTTTACACAAGATATTTATTTATTTATAGAATGGATATACTTTAAACCTTGCTACAACACTTATAGGCAGTGTACCTAATCGTACAGTAGTGTAGTTTTTAGTAAGTCCGGTTCGTTCCACGGGGAATCTTTTTAAACAAAGCTTAACGCTATATTAGTTTACTTTTATAAAAATACAAATATAAATAATATTATTATTATAAAGGGGGGTTTTTACCGTTTAATGACCGGTTTGTCGATTTTAAAACTTTAGTCGCAGTTAAAACCAAATGTAAAATATTAAAAATAAATACAAGACTTAAATTAAAGCATAAAGTAAATAACGATAATGAAATTGCGAATAATAAAAGTGCGATAAAATAAACTTGCGATAATTAAAAATTACGATAATTAAAAGTGCAATTAAATACAATAACAATAAAAATGCGATAATTAGAAGTGCAATTAAACATAAAATAAAGGAAATTAAATATGAAATAAAAGAATTATGCTTATTTAAACTTCCGTAATCATGATGTTTGATGTGTTGATTTTAGTTGTATGCCCATGGGTTAATTGTCCTTTGTCCGGGATTATTTAATATGTCCGTCTGGTTTTTGTCCATAACAGTCCATCAGTCATAAATATAAAGTGCGAGTGTCCTCGTCAAATTATTCTTATACCCGAAGTTAAATATTCCAACTAATTGGGGACTTAAACTGTAACAAGATTTTAATACTTTGTTTAATAATTACACCAGGATGTCGACTGAGTGTAACCCAAGGTTTTAATATTTTGTTATCAATTATACCAAGTGTCCTTGTACATAATTTCACCCCTGTTTTAATTATTCTAGTGGCTATTAATCCATTCCCGTGTCCGGTTAAATGAACGATTATTCGTACATATAAATACCCCGCCCATCGTGTCCGATCGAGCGTATATGGTAATTTATAGGGACGCCCAATTGTAAATCTTTATATTAACATTAACAAACTATCATTTAGTTAAACAAATATAAAGCCCATTAATAGCTCATAGTCTAATTTCCACAAGTGTCATTCTTTTGTCCAAACCCCAATTATGGTAGAAAGCCCAATTACCCAATTTTAGTAATTAGCCCAGCATCATGATTAATTCGTTTTAAATAAGCATAATAATAACTTAGCTACGAGACATTAATGTAAAAAGGTTGAACATAACTTACAATGATTAAAAATAGCGTAGCGTTACACGGACAGAATTTCGACTTACACCCTTACAACATTCGCTAACATACCCTTATTATTAGAATTATAATTAAAATTAAAATATAAATTATAAATATATATATATATATATATATATATATATATATATATATATATATATTTTACGTATGAATGAGGAGAAGAAAAAGATAGATGATGAAAAAATGCTCAGAATTCGGTTGGCTTTATAGGGAGTTTCAAAACTTGGGGCTCCGCGACTCGCGGCATTTTTGGCCTTCAAACTCCGCGAGTCGCGGAGTTTACTTTTACAGCTCACCCATGTTTGGAGTCTTTCTTGCCGACGATTTATTTTATATATATAATATATATAATTAATATAATTAATTATATATTATATTATATTTATATACATAGTTAACTTGTAATTTTTAGTCCGTTGCGTCGAGCGTTAAGAGTTGACTCTGGTCCCGGTTCCGGATTTTCGAACGTCCTTGCGTACAATTTAATATCTTGTACTTTGCGTTTTGAATCTTGTACTCTTGTAATTTCGAGACGTTTCTTATCAATAATTGGAACCTCTTTGATTGTCTTTTGTACTTTTGAGCTTTTTGGTTGTTTGTGTCTTCAATTCGTCGAATCTGTCTTTTGTCTTCACCTTTTATTATTTAAACGAATATCACTTGTAAATAGAACAATTGCAACTAAAAGCTTGTCTTTCTTGAGGAATACTGCTATGAAATATATGTTCGTTTTTAGCATTATCAACTACTATGATTGTCATTACTGTCACTACTTAATGCTGCTACCACTGATATCACTACATAACACTAGTGCCACTACTGTGACGACCCGGAAATTTCTGACCAAATTTAAACTTTATCTTTAAATGATTTAATGTTTTCAACACGATAAGCAAAGTCTGTAATGTTGAGTCTCAAAGTTTTGGAACTATATTCATGTAATCAATTATTCTTTGACTTTTCTCAAAGATTCACAAACAATATATATATATATATATATATAACTTAATGTGTGTATATATATATATATATATATATATATATACACATATACATATATACATATATATATATATGATTTCAAGTTATTTAGTACACGATTGTAATATTCGATTATTGATTCGATTGATATTTAGATAAGTTAACTAAAACGTTTAAGATGAACCAGTAAAACACTAATTTGCTACAGTATTTTTTTTGAATTGCTACAGTACCCGAAAAGCTACAGTGTTTTCAAAAATCACTATTTGCTACAGTAAACACTATTTCAAAATGAAAATGTATATATGTATATGTATATACTACGAGATGATGATTTATAGAAGCAAATAACAAAAATACTTAATTAATTAAAGCTACACTTCTAGTGACATAGTTTATCAATGATTAAGTTTAATTTTTGATAAAGGTACACGTCGCGAAACGAAAAGTATTAGTTTTCTAAGCGTACAAAAATGCGTTCGAGAAATCGGAAGCGGGACATAAGTCGAACGTAAACGTACAAGACATCAGAACCAAGATTACAAGTTAACTAGGCACGAGAATATAATATAATATATAATTAATTATTTTAAATTACATATATTATATTAATTTAATATTATGTCGACAAACTACAAAACAAACAAATGTGAGCTGGAGGTGACTGCCATGCGATCGCATTGCCATGAGGAAGAAACCCTATGCGATCGCATGAGGTGTAAGTGCACAAATTCTTCTATAAAAGGCTCGACTTCTAGTTCGGTTTAAATCATAATTCATATATCTCTCGTCTCAATCTCTCTATTATATTTATATTTATTATTATTATTATTATTATTATTATTATTATTATTATTATTATTATTATTATTATTATTATTATTATTATTATTATTATTATTATTATTATTATTATTATTATTATTATTATTATTACTACTACTATTATTATTAAGATTAATATTATTATTAATCTTAATATTATTAGTAGTATTATTATTAATTAGTATTATTACATAAAATATTACGACGAGGTTATGAGCGGATTATTTTTCAAAGCGAGTTTCGAGCGGGATAGATCTAAGAAAATAATGGGTTATAGCTTTGAAAGTTATGAGTATTATTTGGGGGTATTGCTCGTAAGTCAAACTAGTGTTTATCATCTCCGTTGCGTCTACGTACTTTCTTGCAATATTGAATCACAATATTGATACGTGAACATTCATATTATATTAATAGTGTATACATGTCTAGTGCTCGAGTATATATGTTTATGCATGCTAGTATGCTAAATTTCATCGTTAAACAGTTTATGATGAATCACGAATTAAATACATATATTACTGATAAAAGGTATATGATATGCATGTTTTTTGAAAGCTGGCGAAAAATCAATAACTTTTCATTTAGAAATCGCGAAATTTCGATGAACGAATTAAAAGATATGGGCAACTGAATTATGATCAACGTTAATTGGAATTGCTTTTGAATCTGAAATTAATATTTAAACAACTTGTCTATGAGATTGATAAATTGGAATTTTAGATATTACTAATCGAGTAAATGAATTTCTATATAAGGCACGTCTCGTTTTGTTGAACAATTGTCAAAATTGATTGTTTTATCATATTTTAAAGCCTTATAAAAACTATAGTTTAATTTTACAAGAATTGGGAAACTATGTGAAATGTTAAAATGTTTCGATTGCCTTGATCATTCAACTATAGTATTGAGTCAGATTGACTTTTTGAAACGACTTTTGATAACTTTTGTATGTCGATCTCGAGCATTAGGATTGTGATACACTATGACCAGACCTAGCTTGATAGACATTTATTGACCAACATATGTTCTTTAGGTTGAGATCTACGGTTATTTGGTATTCCGAGTTTTGGTCACATTTCGGTGAACGACTTTATGTGCTGCTAAGGTGAGTTTCATTTGCCCCCTTTTTAATTGCTTTTGCAATCTATATTTTTAGGCTGAGAATACATGTACTTTATTTTAAACGCAATGGATACAAGTACATACTAAATTCTACACCGAGTTTGAACCAAAAATCCCTTAGCTTTAGTAACTAGTAACTATCGATTATAAGAACTGGTGGGCGCGAGTAGTTATATATGGATCCATAGGGCTTGACATCCCCGTCTGTTCCAGGAATAGAAACCCTAGCCTGAACTATAAAACAGACGTATGCTATTTGTGTTTAGTACACATTGGTTTACGTGTATTGTACATGTTGGTTGCATGTATGTTAAAACAGGGGTACTTATTATAACGTTAAAGCTTAGTTACCAGGGTGCTCAATCTTGTAGAATATTTTGATAAATGTTTCTGGATGAAATAACTAAAATCTTGTGATCCACCTTTATGTACAGATTATGCAAAACATTAAAACTATGAACTCACCAACCTTTGTGTTGACACTTGTTAGAATGTTTATTCTCAGGTTCCCTAGAAGTCTTCCGCTGTTTGCTTATATTTTAGACAAGCTATGTGCATGGACTCTAACATGGCATATTTTTAAGGAAACGTTGCATTCACCAAATCATCACCATGTATCTTATTTTGACTGCATTGTCAACGGAAGTACTATTTTAAACTATTATTTACGGTGATTGTCTATATGTAGAAATCATCAGCTATCGAAAACCTTTGATTTAAATATTCATTTATGGTGTGCCTTTTCAAAAGAATGCAATGTTTACAAAATGTATCATATAGAGGTTAAATACCTCGCAATGAAATCGATGAATGACGTGTTCGTCCATATGGATTTGGGGCAATCGTCACAGTTGGCATCAAAGCTGGTATAACGCCGTCCATGTGTGGCGGGTTAGTCGTAAAGGAGGTTCTCACAGTGTTACCTGTGACGAAGCATTGGCTCTTACTCCTTGCGATCCCTTACGAGGGTTGGCAGTAGCCGAGAGGCAGGCCCTAAAATCAGTATCTGAGGTACACTCAGTGGTCACCAGGCGGTTAACTGGGAAGGCATTGGGTGGGATGGTGGTTGTCCCCACATGAATTACAATTGGTATCAGAGTGTTGGTCCTAGTGAACTAGGTCTTGTATGAGTGTGTCTAACTGATAGTTGTTAAGATGCATTAGTAAGTCTGGACTTCGACCGTGTCTGCATGTTAAAAGTTTTGCTTATCATTTCTTGTCGGAAATTACATGCTTATCACTCTTAAGTCTAGACACATTTTCCTGCATTTATTGCATAAATAGTGTATAGACAAAAATTCATATCTTAGCGTATCTGTTACTGTAAACTTTTCCTGACATCTTCCAAAAATTTCTCCGTAATTTATGGGATTTTGGTATTATATATACATATGTAAATTATGTATTGAAGAATATCAATCTAAGTTATATTATATAATTCATATCAAAAATCAATTCCCTAATTATACAAGATGGATCCCGCATCTAGTTCAAATTCCTTAAACTTCGACAGCTATTCCGATATGGATATTCACCTGAATTTCGAAGACAGTGTAACCGGAATGGATCAACCAATCAGCCATCACCTATTCTGGATGAAATGGGGATGGGTTCGTAGCTTACTTAATCATTGGAGACAAGAAGAAGGCGATCCCTTCCATCCACCACATTGCCCTCTTGGCAAAGAACCTGAAGCACTTACCGGCGAACCTGTTCGAGACACCATTTTTTCTCTCATTTCCAGAGTATCTCGTCACGATAATATACTATCTCAAATTATGAATCTCATTCACCCGGTCGTCCGAACCGACAATCATCCCGGTGTAATAGAAGAAGTTAACGAGCTTCGCGCTCGGGTAGTGGCTTTGGAGAATATGGTACAAAGATAACAAGCACCAGCAGCATCACAGGCATCAACAGTATCACCGACAACAACACCAACAGTACCATTACCACAACCAACAACAATCGCACCGTAAACCTCAACTCCACAATCTGTCCCACGAGCATCAACGTCATACGCCCTATAGATACCAAGGAATATCAACAACAACAAACGATGAAGTATTGATTCATAACTTCATCGAAGAAATATTCTGCAGAGAATATGTAGTTTCTAAAAGTTTTAGAGATTATATATTGTAAATTAGTAGTGGGCGGATAGAAATAATAAAGTGAAACCCTGACAAAAATAGTGCGCGATTTACAAGCTAGACTTGTTATACAAGTCTAGCATCAACAGTACCGTCAGCATCACCAGCACGTCAGTACTATCAGCATCATCAGCACAAGCAGCACCTATAACATCACGATTTCCACCAGTTCCATAATCACCAACATCATCACAAATCAACAACGCCTATATTGTATCAACGAGTTATGAAGTATTAACTCATTTCCTCTGAAGAAATTATATATATATTTTATATATATATGTGAAATTTGAAATCAAAATAAATCTTTTCGTACTAAGCTATTACATGTGAATCATAACTGGTAGATACTACTCGGTTAGTTCATGTTACTAATATGCTATACATCCTTCGTTAATGACTTAACAATCGTTAACTATAATCTCTGCTTCGACTTAATAGATTCCATTTCATAATAAATCAAGTGTATTATTCTAATACATGATTGATTTTAACACTTTCATTTTCGATGTACTTGAAACTTCCCAGAAAACATCATTCGTACCTTGCGAAGTTAGCAAGAGTTCTATAAGCACCAACATGATTCACTGAGGAAGTATCAATAAAACTGAATAACTAAGTATTGATTACATTAGTAAAATACTCCACAAAGATTATGAAATCTTTAATGTTTTAGAGATTATTCATTTCTAATCCAGCCGAAAATTAAATGAGCTTAATATGATATTAACTCATTAAATCTGTATTACATCTGAAGAAAATATTCATACATATATTTTCATAAAGACTGTAGTAAAATTCTTCTGTACAAAATATTGCTTGTGAAATTTTTAACGGGTAGGTAATACCCGAAAAATATATAAGTTCACAATTAATATGTTACACTGTACATTCTTCAATTTTGATTCAAAAATTATTGACTATACCCACTACTTTCACAACACTATACATTCGTTCATAGAAATCTGAACAACCATTCTTATTCAAATTCAATTACAGAACAGAATCCAAGTCAAGATTTAACAAGTGACATCATTCTTAGATCTCTACATTTTTCAAAGCTATACTTTGACTTCAAAACTGTGAAAGATCCTTTAGCATTGTTATTACCGAAAATAATCTTGCAATCCCTGTTTAAAGTATCCAGTTTTATCACACTTCCAACCAGTCAACTTCGACTTTTCAGATTAGCCTTATTATAACCTTGTTACTGGGGAACCTTTCATGTTCCACCACATTAGCAGTAAATTTGCCAACTTCATTGATCCCTGACCTTCCGAAAAATCATTATACTCATTGAAACCCTATCATGTACTCATCCACATCTTGTAACGGTAATTACCTTACCAACTACCGGGAATTAGCAATCAGTATTTCAAATTTCGCAGCAATTCTACGCCAACAGTTTTATATATATACATATAATGTCTATCTTATAGACTTACATACTTCGAATGTGAAGTTTCTGAAAAACACCCCAAACTGCTAAACTGGTTCCCCGAATTTTGGAAAAATGCTGATGAAGCAGCAAAAACTGTAAACGACCTTAACAGCCAAAAGCTTGATGATAAAGAATAGTGTGTTGGCAAAGCTCAGAAAAAGAGAAGGTTTGGAACTAGAAAACGGATTGAGCAGACCATGAAGGAGGCTGTGGACAAATCACAAAGGCTAAACCTGCCTTCAAAGAATCCAAATAATTCAGTGTCTGCTGAAGTCATTAACGAATACCTTGCTCCTGACTCAAAACCTTTACGAACAAATCTTCTTCATCATCCTTCAATATTAGAAATTCTAAGATATCATCGTATCTTTCATTATAAATATCTTTGATATTCCTGAAGATATTTTCACAACTATTCTTATCTGAAATCATTTATCTCTTTGTGCTATCTGTATTACATCATAAAAGAAACTATTTTAGTTTCTAAATCCTGAAAATTTCGAAAAATGGATGTTTTTGAAGTAGTGTTGGGAATTGAAGCATGAGTTAGTATAATATAATGACACTTGATCAACGTGATTATATTACAGTAAGTCATGCTGAGTTTCTAATGGAACGTGATAAAGATTTACGGATCATACCCTCATCATGAACCATGTTACATAACTCTTTCATTCTATTTAACCTCTAAATATATCAAGAAAATATTTTTCTTGATGATTCGGTCTTTTTCGCATATTCTGGTAATTTGACAAATCAAGATCGTGCCATTACAATTTCTTTCTTAGAACATTGACTATGTTCATTCCAAAATGCATAACTACGAATTCTAGACCATTATCCGTTTGACTTAAGGTCGGGAAGAGAAAACAAAAGCATGAAGCTCCAAAATATAATGGAGATAAAAAGCCCGTTAAAAACCCCGAAATTACAAACCGTGTATATCAATGCGTATAGCAATATAAATACACGGGAGAATGAAAAACACTATAACCCCAAGGTAATAGTAGAAGAAAATAACCTCCTCTGGTGGCAGATGAAAAAGAAAAATGAAGGATATGATAGCCAAGAAAATATCAAGAATCAGAACTGGATTAAGCATTTTCACAATCTATTAGGAAGTATGAAATAAGGAAGAAACTTATAAGAGTGGTGAAAATAAATGAAACGGAAGAGGTCAATTTATAGCGAAATATCAAACATAGCAATCGAGGCAGATTACGCAGTTAATCAAAGGAAATCTTAATTTCCTTAAATTCCGAAGAATAAAATCTTATTTAGATTATGAAAATTTTCTATTCCTTAAATTCCGGAAATCAATCGTTACTACGTCAAGAGTTAGGACGAATCTCTATTCTTCATTTCACTCTTTTACGATAATTTCTCTCATACGCTTCGAGTTATTGGATTGTTTTATCCATATTATTCAACAGTGATAAAACTCTAATTATCAACTCATATTTGTCATGAAAAATTTTTTATTGTTAGCCATGACGACCTCACTCAAATTTCGGGACGAAATTTCTTTAACAGGTAGGTACTGTAACGACCCAGAAATTTCTGACCAAATTTAAACTTTATCTTTAAATGATTTAATGTTTTCGACACGATAAGCAAAGTCTGTAATGTTGAGTCTGAAAGTTTTGGAACTATATTCATGTAATCAATTATTCTTTAACTGTTCTCGAAGATTCACGAACAATATATATAACTTAATGTGCATATATATATATATATATATATATATATATATATATATATATATATATATATATATACATATATATATATATACATATATATATACATATATATATATATACATATATATATATATATATATATATATACATATATATATATATATATATATATATATATATATATATATATATATATATATATATATATATATATATATGATTCCAAGTTATTTAGTAAACAATTGTAACATTCGATTATTGATTCGATTGATATTTAGATAAGTTAACTAAAACGTTTAAGATGAACCAGTAAAACACTAATTTGCTACAGTATTTTTTTTTTGAATTGCTACAGTACCTGAAAAGCTACAGTGTTTTCAAAAATCAATATTTGCTACAGTAAACACTATTTTAAAATGAAAATGTATATATGTATATGTATATACAATGAGGTGATGATTTATAGAAGCAAATAACCAAAACACTTAATTGATTAAAGCTACACTTCGAGTGACATAGTTTATCAATGATTAAGTTTAATTTTTGATAAAGGTACACGTCGCGAAACGAAAAGTATTAGTTTTCTAAGCGTACAAAAATGCGTTCGAGAAACCGAAAGCGGGACATAAGTCGAACGTAAACGTACAAGACATCGGAACCAAAATTACAAGTTAACTAGGCACGAGAATATAATATAATATATAATTAATTAGTTTAAATTATATATATTATATTAATTTAATATTATGTCGACAAACTACAAAACAAACAAATGTGAGCTGGAGGTGACTGCTATACGATAGCATGCCCATGAGGAAGAAACCCCATGTGATCTCATGGGGTGTAAGTGCACAAATTCTTCTATAAAAGGCTCGAGTTCTGGTTCGGTTTAAATCATAATTCATATATCTCTCGTCTCAATCTCTCTATTATATTTATATTTTTTATTATTATTATTATTATTATTATTATTATTATTATTATTATTATTATTATTATTATTATTATTATTATTATTATTATTATTATTATTATTATTAAGATTAATATTATTATTAATCTTAATATTATTAGTAGTATTATTATTAATTAGTATTATTACATAAAATATTACGACGAGGTTATGAGCGGGTTATTTTCAAAGCGAGTTTCGAGCTGGATAAAGCTAAGAAAATAATGGGTTATAGCTTTGAAGGTTATGAGTATTATTTGGGGGTATTGCTCGTAAGTCAAACTAGTGTTTATCATCTCTGTTGCATCTACGTACTTTCCTGCAATATTGAATCACAATATTGATACGTGAGCATTCATATTATATTAATAGTGTATACATGTCTAGTGCTCGAGTATATATGTTTATGCATGCTAGTATGCTAAATTTCGTCGTTAAACAGTTTATGATGAATCACGAATTAAATACATATATTACTGATAAAAGGTATATGATATGCATGTTTTTGGAAAGCTGGCGAAAAATCAATAACTTTTCATTTAGAAATCGCGAAATTTCGATGAACGAATTAAAAGATATGGGCAACTGAATTATGATCAACGTTAATTGGAATTGCTTTTGAATCTGAAATTAATATTTAAACAACTTGTCTATGAGATTGATAAATTGGAATTTTAGATATTACTAATCAAGTAAATGAATTTCTATATAAAGCACGTCTCTTTTTGTTGAACAATTGTCAAAATTGATTGTTTTATCATATTTTAAAGCCTTATAAAAACTATAGTTTAATTTTACAAGAATTGGGAAACTATGTGAAATGTTAAAATGTTTTGATTGCCCTGATCATTTAACTATAGTATTGAGTCAGATTGACTTTTTGAAACGACTTTTGATAACTTTTGTATGTCGATCTCGAGCATTAGGATTGTGATACACTATGACCACACCTAGCTTGATAGACATTTATTGACCAACATATGTTCTTTAGGTTGAGATCTACGGTTATTTGGTATTCCGAGTTTCGGTCACATTTCGGTGAACGACTTTATGTGCTGCTAAGGTGAGTTTCATTTGCTCCCTTTTTAATTGCTTTTGCAATCTATATTTTTGGGCTGAGAATACATGCACTTTATTTTAAGCGCAATGGATACAAGTAGATACTAAATTCTACACCGAGTTTAAACCGAAAATCTCTTAGCTTTGGTAACTAGTAACTACCGGTTATAAGAACTGGTGGGCGCGAGTAGTTATATATGGATCCATAGGGCTTGACATCCCCGTCTGTTCCAGGTATAGAAACCCTAGCCTGAACTATAAAACAGACGTATGCTATTTGAGTTTAGTACACGTTAGTTTGCGTGTATTATACATGTTGGTTGCATGTATGTTAAAACATGGGTACTTATTATAACGTTAAAGCTTAGTTACCAGGGTGCTCAATCTTGTAGAATATTTTGATAAACGTTTCTGGATGAAACAACTAAAATCTTGTGATCCACCTTTATGTACAGATTATGCAAAACATTAAAACTATGAACTCACCAACCTTTGTGTTGACACTTGTTAGGATGTTTATTCTCAGGTTCCATAGAAGTCTTCCGCTGTTTGCTTATATGTTAGACAAGCTATGTGCATGGAGTCTTACATGGCATATTTTTCAAGGAAACGTTGCATTCACCAAATCATCAGCATGTATCTTATTTTGACTGCACTGTCAACGGAAGTACTATTGTAAACTATTATTTACGGTGATTGTCTATATGTAGAAATCATCAACTGTCGAAAACCTTTGATTTAAATATTCATTTATGGTGTGCCTTTTCAAAAAAATGCAATGTTTACAAAACGTATCATATAGAGGTCAAATACCTCGCAATGAAATCGATGAATAACATGTTCGTCCTTATGGATTTGGAGTGATCGTCACAACTACTATTACCACTAGTGTCACTACTGTCACTACTGTCGCTACTTACTACTACTAGTGCTACTTAACACTACTTCTCACTACTAACAAATCTTTTCGTACTATTATTATTTACTAGTCTTCAACACTCGTTGCTAGTATATTTTTATATTGCGTTGTTTTGACACTGACCTGGTGTATTTTTCTGTGTTGAAGATGCCCCTGAAGGAATCCACAGCTGCTCAGATCAGGAGACTTGTCGTTGAAGGCATTGGAGCTGAGAGAGCTGAGTTGTTAAGAGAGTTCAATAACACCTGCAACAGCAATGATCATGGTGGTTCGAGCAACAACAATGGCAACGGCACTCAGGGCCGTAGTGGATGTTCTTACAAGACATTCACTAGCTGCAACCCACAGCCTTTCAATGGAACTGAGGGAACAGTTGGTCTCAATCGCTGGTTTGAAAAGTTAGAGTCTGTTTTCTGCATCAGCGGGTGTAATGATGATGATCGAGTGGGTTTTACTACGGGCACACTGTCTGACAGTGCGCTCACTTGGTGGAATAACTAAGCACAATCCTTGAGTCATGATCAAGCTTATGCCCTACCCTGGGAAACTTTGAAACAGAGAATGATTGAGGAATGCTGTTCACGGAATGAGATCAAGAAGATGGAACGTGAGTTCCGAGACTTGAAGTTAGTAAGCAGTGATCTTACCGCCTATAACAAGAGGTTCTTTGAGTTGGCACTGATGTGTCCAGAAATGGTTACTCCCGAGAAACGTAAGGTTGAACAGTACATCGAGGGTTTAAGTGAGAGTATTCAAGGTGGGGTTACTACTTCTAAACCCACAACCGTGCAAGAAGCTATTGATATGGCGAGTTTGTTACTGGACCAGATTGCCCAAAGAGGAAAAGGTATTACTGTTAATGAGGTTAAGTCTAATGATGGCAAGAGAAAGTGCAACGGTGGTCAAGATAAGAATCATAACCAGCAGCCGTTCAAAAAGCATGATACTTACCGAAACGACACCGGGGTCACTGGAGCTAACTCTAGGTATAAGGGTAATAAGACACAATGTCCAAAATGTAGCAAGCATCACTCTAGAACCTGTACTACTGTAATTTGTGACCGATGTAGGAAGTTTGGCCATTTGGCAAAGGACTGTAAGGTTAACTTCAACAACAATGCCAACAACAACACTGCGAACAATGTGAATAATGCTGGTAATGCTAAGAACTAGTTTGGTTGTGGACAATCGGGTCATTTCAAGAGGGATTGCCCTAAGAACAACAACAATGGAAATGCTCAAGGCAGGGCGTTCAACATTAACTCTACGGAAGCTCGTGATGATCCGAATCTAGTCACGGGTACGTTTTCACTCAATGATCAACATGTTTATGTTTTGTTTGACACTGGTGCTGATAGAAGTTTTATATCTAAAGATATTTGTCACAATGTTAAGAACCATGTTTCTCCCTTAGATAACGTGTATTCCATAGAACTAGGGAATGGTAACTTGATGAGAGCCGATAAGATCTATCGTGGTTGTATTTAGAAGTTAGAGGGTAAGCCTTTTAGCATTGATGTGATACCTATTAAACTAGGAAGTTTTGACCTCGTGGTTGGAATGGACTGGTTATCTGACAACAAAGCCGAGGTGGTCTGTGACCTAAAGGCTATTCGTATTCCTATTGCTAATGGTGAACCTATGATGATTTATGGGGAAAAGAACAACTCACAATTACATCTCATTAACTTCTTGAAAGTTCAGAAGTATGTGAGAAAGGGATGTATCGCGTTTATGGCTCATGTAAGCCAAGTTGAACCGGAAGAAAGGAGACCCGAAGACGTTCCTTGATAATGCTAAAAACGAACATATATTTCATAGCATTATTCCTCAAGAAAGACAAGCTTTTAGTTGCAATTGTTCTATTTAAAAGTGATATTCGTTTAAATAATAAAAGGTGAAGACAAAAGACAGATTCGACGAATTGAAGACGCAAACGACCAAAAAGCTCAAAAGTACAAAATACAATCAAAGAGGTTCCAATTATTGATAAGAAACGTCTCGAAATTACAAGAGTACAAGATTCAAAACGCAAAGTACAAGATATTAAATTGTACGCAAGGACGTTTGAAAATCCGGAACCGGGACCAGAGTCAACTCTCAACGCTCGACGCAACGGACTAAAAATTACAAGTTAACTATGTATATAAATATAATATAATATATAATTAATTGTATTAATTATATATATATTATATTTATAAAATAAATCGTCGGCAAACAAAGAGCCAAATGTGGGTGAGCTGTAAAAACAAACTCCGCGACTCGCGGAGTTTGAAGAAGGAATGGGCCGCGAGTCGCGGAGCCCCAAAAACTGAAACTCCCTATAAAAGCAAACGAATTCTGATCGCAAAAACATATAATATATATCCTTCTCTCTATCTATATACATAATATTTATATTTATAATTTATATTTTAATTTTAATTTTAATTTTAATTCTAATAATAAGGGTATGTTAGCGAATGTTGTAAGGGTGTAAGTCGAAATTCTGTCCGTGTAACGCTACGCTATTTTTAATCATTGTAAGTTATGTTCAACCTTTTTACATTAATGCCTCGTAGCTAAGTTATTATTATGCTTATTTAATCCGAAGTAATCATGATGTTGGGCTAATTACTAAAATTGGGTAATTGGGCTTTGTACCATAATTGGGGTTTGGATAAAAGAACGACACTTGTGGAAATTAGACTATGGGCTATTAATGGGTTTTATATTAACTAAACAATACCTTGTTAATTTAATATACAAACTTATAATTCGACGTATTTATATATAACCACATAGGCTTGACTGGGTACGGTGGGCGGGATATCTATAAATACCAATAATTATTCATTTTACCGGATACGGAACTGGATTAATAGTTAATAGACTTGTTGAAACAGGGGTGAATTACATTCAAGGGTAATTGGTGTAATTGTTAACAAAGTAGTAAAACCTTGGTTTACACGCAGTCGATAACCTGGTGTATTCATTAAACAAAGTATTAAAACCTTGTTACAATTCGAATCCCTAATTAGTTGGAATATTTGACTTCGGGAATAAGAATAATTTGACGAAGGCTTTCGCTCTTTATATTTATGACTGATGGACTATTATGGACAAAATCCGTATGGACATATTAAATAATTCAGGACAAAGGACAATTAACCCATGGGCATAAAACTAAAATCAACACGTCAAACATCATGATTACGGAAGTTTAAATAAGCATAATTCTTTTATTTCATATTTTATTTCCTTTATTTTATATTTAATTGTACTTCTAATTATCGCATTTTATTTATTGTTATTGTATTTAATTGCACTTTAATTTTCGTACTTTTTAATTATCGCAAGTTTATTTTATCGCACTTTTATTATTCGCAATTTCATTATCGTTATTTACTTTACGCTTTAAATTAAGTCTTGTATTTATTTATTATTTTACATTTGGTTTTAACTGCGACTAAAGTTTTAAAATCGACAAACCGGTTATTAAACGGTAAAAACCCCCCTTTATAATAATAATATTACTTATATGTATATTTGTATTTTTATAAAAGTAAACTAATATAGCGTTAAGCTTTGTTTAATGATTTTCCCTGTGGAACGAACCGGACTTACTAAAAACTACACTACTGTACGATTAGATACACTGCCTATAAGTGTTGTAGCAAGGTTTAAGTATATCCATTCTCTAAATAAATAAATATCTTGTGTAAAATTGTATCGTATTTAATAGTATTTCCTGCTAAAATATAAAGCTATTTTATATACACCTCGCATAACATCAAGTTATTTTTGGCGCCGCTGCCGGGGAACAATCTAGCTTAAAAGCCGGAAGCGCAACGCTACATAAAAAAAGATTTTTATTTTTAGTTTACTTTTATTAAAATTCACTTTTGTAAAAATACGTTTTTAATTATTCGAAAGTATAAAAAGAAAAACAAAAATTTATATATTTTTAAGATTTTATTAAATATTTAAGTTTTATAAAGTTTCTTTATTTCTATTTTAGTTTTTAAATATAAGTTTTTATTATATAAATATTTTAGATTTTAAAACAGAAAACAGAAAATATAAAACAGAAAAAAAAAACGCGTCGAATTTTAAACAACCTGTCATTTGAATTTTGGAACCCCGCGACTCGCGGAGTTTGCTGCTTGGAATACTGCAACTCGCGGAGCTACCCTGACACCGACAGAAACCCTAATTTCGCATTAATTACGGATTTTATAATTATTATTATTAATAAACCCTAATTACTTAATTATTAATATAATTAGCTTAAGTTTTTAAATTAAATTGTATTTTAAATTTTAATTAGTTTTATTATATATAAAATTAATAGTTTTATTAAATAATTAATATAAAAATAATATTTTTATAAAAATTGTACTTTTTACAACTTTTTGTATATTTTTATATATTTTGTCCCTTTTTAATCGTTTTAGCGTAATATTTGTATTTTTAGCTCATATTTAGTTTTAAACTTAGTTTTGCCATAGTTATTTTTACTTCTAGATTTTTAGGCTTTGCCGTAGAATTCCTTAAGTGTTTTTTCTTTAGACTAAGATTTAGGTACTTTAGAATTTTGCGACGCCTTTTTAAGTTTTAGTTTCTTTTTAAGTTATTTCCATTTGGAATTTAGTTTTTCTTGTAAGCTTTAATATTTTTAGACAACTTTTACCTATGTATCAATTATCATTCCAATTAGTAATCTCAATTTGCGATTATAATTTTAAGTTAGTTGTGGTAATAAGGTTAGGTTAGTCAAGTGTTTTTAAGTTTTATAAGTTTCTTTTATTTTTCCGTCACCTTTTATTTTTCAACCATTTTTCTTTTTCGACCTTTTTCGACACGCTCTTTTTCTTTCTTATTTCTCGCTATTCTAGTTTTTAGGACATAGATTTTTATTCTACTTCTTATCTAAATTTCTTAAAATTACCAAAATTTATTTTAAGTGGTTAAGTTGATAGACATCAAAATTTTCTGGTTCGTAGTAATAGTTGGATTTGTACGTGGACCGGGTTATTAGAGCCAAACAGTCCTCAATTATATTGAGACCAAACGAATCCTGCCCCTCTGCTGCATCTTTTGGCTATTCGAAACGTGGGCAAAATCAGAAAAGTCTATTGATTGGATAACTTATTATAATTTTTCTTTCCTTTTAAAAACTAATAGGATATTCAGTGAATGCACCGAGCAAGACGTTCACCACCTTTTGTACGTTCACCACCTGTAACTAGATCAAGACATTTAGCAAATATTACTGCCGTTGATTTATCTTTAGAATCGTCATCCAGTCGGCCAAGTACTCCAGTTCAAATTTCCGATAATCCATTTTTTGAACCCGACCTCACAATTGAGAATCCGGAGAATATTCAGGGACGATTCATAGATCCTGAACCACTAAATTTTCCTCCGGAACCACCAATCATTCAAACAGAGATTGTTGAGGAACGAACCATTAAATCAGAATCCTCTAGTGATTCCGATTCAACAAATTCAATTATGAAAGTAACAGAACCATTAAGTATGGAAGACCGAATGAGAGCTAAACGCACTGGCCAAGGTCACGCAATTACTCATCCAGACATTAATGCGCCAGATTATGAAATAAAAGGACAAATTCTACACATGGTGACTAATCAATGCCAATTTAGTGGTGCGCCGAAGGAAGATCCAAATGAACATCTACGTACCTTTAATAGGATCTGCACACTATTTAAAATCCGAGAAGTGGAGGATGAACAGATATATCTCATGTTATTTCCCTGGACTTTAAAGGGAGAAGCCAAAGATTGGTTGGAATCGTTACCTGAAGGGGCGATTGATACATGGGACGTTTTAGTTGAAAAATTTCTTAAACAATTCTTTCCTGCATCTAAAGCCGTAAGACTTCAAGGAGAAATTGTTACGTTCACACAGAAGCCAAATGAAACTCTATATGAGGCGTGGACTAGATTTGGAAAGTTGTTAAGAGGATGTCCGCAACATGGTTTAGACACCTGTCAAATAGTACAAATATTCTACCAAGGATGCGACATCACTACAAGGAAAGACATAGATATAGCAGCTGGTGGTTCTATTATGAAGGAAACCGAAATTGATGCTTATAAAATTATTGATAACACTGCTTCCCACTCACATGAGTGGCACCAAGAAAAAGATACCGTTAGATCATCTAAAGCAGCTAGAGCCGATTCTAGCCATGACTTAGATTCCATTTCTGCAAAGATAGATGCTGTCGAGAGACAAATGGAAAAGATGACTAAAGATATTCACTCAATACGAATTAGTTGTGAGCAGTGTGGAGGACCACATTTGACAAAAGATTGTCTCAGTATTGAATTAACAATGGAACAAAGAGAGAATATTTCATACATAAACCAAAGGCCTGGAAATAATTATCAGAATAATTATCAACCGCCAAGACCGATTTACAATCAAAACCAGAATTATAACTAAAATATTCCATACAACAACCAACAAGGTCCTAGCAATCAACAAGTATCCAATAATACTTACAACCAGCAAAGACCTAATTTTCAAAACAAACCACCACAACAAACCGATGATAAAAAGCCGAATTTAGAAGATATGATGACGAAGCTAGTTGAAACTCAAACGCAGTTTTTCACATCTTAGAAACAAACTAATGAACAAAATGCTCAAGCATTTAGAAATCAACAAGCTTCTATTCAAAATCTGGAACAAGAAGTAAGTAACCTAGCAAGGTTAATAGGTGAAAGAAAACCGGGAAGTCTACCTAGTGATACAAATGCTAACCCCCGGAATGAAACAGCTAAAGCCATTACCACAAGAAGTGGTACGACACTTAAACCACCTGAAATACTTGTAACTTCTGATGAAGCTATTCCTACTCCACAAGAACCACAACCTGATCAAGATAAGGAAAAAGAACCAGTAGTTGAAAAGGTTAATGAAGATAACACAGTTAAGGCTAAACCTTATGTTAAACCATACCAACCACCATTTCCTTACCCCGAGTAAAATGAAGAAAGAGAAACTTGAAGTCGAGCAATCCAAATTCTTGGATATGTTTAAACAGATAAATGTAAATCTTCCTTTCATTGATGTGATTTCAGGAATGCCTAGATATGCTAAATTCTTGAAAGATCTAATCTCAAATAGAAAGAAAATGGAAGAACTCTCGGCCGTTACTATGAATGCTAATTGTTCAGCAGTACTGTTGAATAAGATACAAGAAAAATTATCTGATCCCGGAAGTTTCACAATTCCATGTTTTCTGGGTAGTCTTAGTTCAATAGAAGCATTGGCAGACTTAGGTGCTAGTATAAATCTAATGCCGTATTCACTATACGCTAAACTAGACCTTGGAGAATTGAAACCAACAAGAATAAGTATAAAACTAGCCGATCGATCAATAAAATATCCTAGAGAGATAATGGAGAACATGCTAGTTAAAGTTGGTACTTTAGTATTTCCAGTAGATTTTGTTGTTCTGGACATGGAAGAAGATTCTCAAGTTCCTCTCATATTAGGAAGACCATTCTTAAACACGGCTAAAGCAATGATAGACGTGTTCGGTAAGAAACTGACCCTAAGTATAGAGGACGAGAGTGTTACCTTTTCAGTTGATAGAGCAATGCAACAACCGCAATCTGCAGATGATACATGTTATTATATTCAAACTATAGATTCACATGCAGAATTATTAGAAGAATTTCCAGAATTACAAGGAACAGGAGAATGTTCTTTATTAGAAGGAACTGAACAAATTGATGAAGCTGAAATGTTAGCTACACTTATAGCTAATGGATATGAACCAACAACAGAAGAAATTCAAATGCTAAAAGAAGAAGACAGATATCGATATAAATCATCGATAGAAGAACCTCCGAAATTAGAGTTAAAGCCACTTCCAAATCATTTGGAATACGCTTATTTACATGGTGAATCTGAATTACCTGTAATAATATCGTCTTCTCTTACTGAAAATGAGAAATCACAACTCATTTCTGTGTTGAAAGCTCATAAACCAGCCATTGCATGGAAGATTCATGATATTAAAGGAATAAGTCCTTCGTATTGCACACATAAAATCCTTATGGAAGAAGGTCATAAAACGTATGTACAACGCCAACGAAGACTAAATCCTAATATGCAAGATGTAGTTAAAAAAGAAATTATTAAACTGCTAGACGCAGGTCTAATTTATCCAATTTCTGATAGTCCATGGGTAAGCCTAGTTCAATGCGTGCCTAAGAAGGGTGGCATGACTGTCATTACAAATGAGAAAAATGAGCTTATTCCTACTAGGACTGTAACAGGATGGCGTGTGTGTATTGATTATAGAAAATTAAATGACGCCACCAGAAAAGATCACTTTCCCTTACCTTTCATTGATCAAATGTTGGAAAGATTAGCCGGAAATAGTTACTATTGTTTTCTAGATGGATTTTCCGGATATTTTCAAATTCCAATAGCTCCCGAAGATCAAGAGAAAACCACATTCACGTGCCCTTATGGTACTTTTGCTTACAAACGCATGCCATTTGGACTTTGTAACGCCCCTGCAACCTTTCAAAGGTGTATGATGGCGATTTTTCACGACATGATAGAAGAATGCATGGAAGTTTTCATGGATGACTTTTCAGTCTTCGGTGATACATTTGAATCATGTCTAGTTAATCTGGAATGAATGCTTATTAGATGCGAACAATCAAATCTAGTTCTTAATTGGGAGAAATGCCAGTTTATGGTTAAAGAAGGCATCGTTCTTGGTCATAAAATTTCAAAAGAAGGAATTGAAGTGGATAGAGCTAAATTAGATGTAATTGCTAAACTTTCACATCCCACCAATGTTAGAGGAGTTAGGAGTTTTCTAGGGCATGCCGGTTTTTACCGACGTTTCATAAAAGATTTTTCTAAAATTGCCACTCCTATGAATAAACTCCTAGAAAAGGATGCTCCATTCATCTTTTCAGATGAATGTATCAAATCTTTTAATATTCTTAAAGAGAAACTCACTAATGCGCCGATCATGATAACACCAAATTGGAATCTACCATTTGAACTAATGTGCGATGCAAGTGATTTTGCAATGGGAGCCGTTTTAGGACAAAGGATTGAAAAACGATTTCAACCTATATATTATGCTAGTAAGACGTTACAAGGAGCACAAACGAACTATACAACTACTGAAAAAGAACTCCTTGCTATTGTCTTTGCTTTTGACAAATTTCGATCATATCTCGTTCTAGCAAAAACGGTGGTTTATACCGACCATTCTGCTCTTAGATACCTATTTTCGAAACAAGATGCTAAACCAAGATTAATCCATTGGATCTTACTCTTACAAGAGTTTGATATTGAAATCTGAGATAAAAGAGGAGCAGAAAATCTCGCCGCTGATCATCTTTCTCGTCTTGAAAATCCTGAATTAGAAGTTCTAAATGAATCGACCATACAAGACAACTTTCCTGATGAATATCTATTGAAGATAGATTATAATGAAATTCCATGGTTTGCAGACTATGCAAACTACTTAGTTTGTGGATTCCTTGAAAAAGGATTATCGTACCAAAGACGAAAGAAATTCTTCAGTGATATAAAACACTATTTTTGGGAAGATTCACATTTGTTTAAAAGTTATCCAGATGGAATAATACGCCGATGTGTATTCGGAGATGAAGCCAGTAAAATTTTAAACCATTGTCACACAAGACCAAAAGGAGGGCATTATGGGCCTTAACTAACAGCAAGAAAAGTTTACGAAGCTGGATTCTATTGGCCTACAATTTACAAAGACGCATACCTTCTTTGCAAATCCTGTGATGCTTGTCAAAGGGCAGAAAAAATAAGTCAACGTGATAAAATGCCACAAAATATCATACAAGTATGTGAAGTATTTGACATTTAGGGTATTGACTTTATGGGTCCATTTCCAAAATCTCATAATAATCTATATATACTCGTAGCCATTGATTATGTATCTAAATGGGCGGAAGCACAAGCTCTCCCAACTAACGACGCACGAGTTGTAGTCAACTTTTTAAAACGTCTTTTTGCAAGGTTTGGAACACCGAAAGCTTTAATAAGTGATCGGGGTACTCATTTCTGTAATAATCAACTTGAAAAAGTTCTTAAAAGATATGGAGTAACTCATAAAATCTCCACCGCATATCATCCACAAACAAGTGGACAAGTTGAAAATACCAACCGAGCTTTAAAACGTATTCTAGAGAAAACCGTAGGATCAAATCCGAAGGAATGGTCCATTAAATTGGAGGATGCACTCTGGGCTTTTAGAACAGCCTACAAAACTCCAATTGGAACCACACCTTTTAGACTTTTTTATGGAAAAGCATGTCATCTTCCAGTAGAAATTGAACACAAAGCATTTTGGGCTTTGAAGACATGTAATCTTGATTTACATGAAGCCGGACGTCTACGATTAAGTCAACTAAACGAATTAGAAGAATTAAGACATGAAGCATACGAAAATTCGTTAATCTATAAAGAAAGAACGAAGAAATGTCATGATAAAAGAATCAGAAGTTCAAAAGAATTTAAAGAAGGAGACAGAGTTCTTCTTTTCAATTCACGATTCAAGCTATTTCCTGGAAAATTGAAATCAAGATGGTCTGGACCATTCATAGTCAAAAGAGTTTTCCCATACGGAATGATAGAATTAATAAATTCAAATGGGATTGAATTTAAAGTTAATGGTCACAGAGTTAAACATTACATACATGGTCCGATGGAAGAAGACAATGAAGTTAATCACAATTTCGACACCACAGCTAACTAAGTGTGGGGAGAATCAAGTCTTTTAAGGATAATATGTATTTCTGTTAGAGTTAGATTGTCTGTTTTCGTGTAGTTCTCGAAAATGGAACCCGAATGGTCTTTCCCTAGCAGACCCTAAAGAACTAGTCTTCTCCCCCCATTCTGAATTTTTAGTTTTTTTAGGAAATGAAGACTGCCTATGAACTAAACCATGGTCTAATGCTACACGCTTTGATCACTAAACGTAATAATGACACACTTCCGAGTGAAATAGTATCAGTAATCAGAGAAAGATTGGACGGAGTTAGAAAAGAATCCAGATGCGAAGATAATAAGTTACAATTTGATAAAGGAAAATCAAAATCCGCAGCGAAAAGAAGAGCACGACACCTAGAAAGATGTCACAAATGCGGAAAATGGTCACATGGAGGTAAATGTTCAAATAATCAAACCTATTCAAATACCGAATTTGTTACTTTATGCAGAGACGGACCGTTCATATGTTTAGAAGAAAAAACACTGAATGCTCGAGGTTACGCCTATGTAGCCATGGAAAACCAATTAAACCGACTATCTTATGAATGGAATAGATCATATAACTAAGAATACTATCTCACAGGTAAGTCTGTACAGTTTTTTTATTTTTATTTTTATTTTTAACCTTTTGATAATAAACGCTAATTTGTTCGCTATAAAGTATTAAATTGGTATTGAATAAAATTAGGTTTGGCGACCGAAATTATTGATATCATACAAAAATTTATTACATCACTGCGAAATTTAACGTTTATTCTTAAGGTATAAATATCTTTAATCAATCAACCCAAAATATTTCAAAAATTCGTCATGAGTTAAATTAGGTCTTGGAACCGAAATTACTTTACCGAAAAGAGGGGCGCATATTTTTGATAATATTTGATTGATTAAAGTGGGATAAAAAGCCAAAAAGATTTTTAATTTTATTTTTACCATGTTTTTAAAATTAATATATAAATCTTAAATTAATATTGTAAACTTTGTAAAATCAATATATTTAAAATTGTAAATATTTGAAAAATTAATATAAGTTTGGTGTGAATTTTTAATTTATAAAATATGAATTTTTAATTTTATGCATTTCAAATTTTAAGTTTGGTGTGAATTTTTAATATTAATTTTGAATTTTATATTTAAGTTGTGTGAATTTAAAAAAAAAAATTTACTTTATCTCATTAAGTTAAAAATATGATTTTTAAAATTCGTCGTAAGTTGAAGACTAGGTCGTTGAACCGAAATTGCTTTACCCGAGGGAGGAACGAGAACTTTTATTATCATTATTTTTAATCTTATTGAATTAAAGTATGTCAAAAACATTAAAAAAAAACTAAAAAAATCTTAGCTTTTAAAACAATCGCTACAAAAAGACAAATTTTAAAATTTTGTCGAAGGACGGACTAGGACATCGATCCGAAACGACCTCGTCCTAAATAACAAGGGAAACAAAATTTTAAAATTAATTACTTAATTGTTTTAATTAGTATAAGATGTTAAAAAAAATATACAAACTCCGCGACTCGCGGAGGGACCGAATTACAGAAAAAAAATAAAACGCAAGAACAGCTCAGTTGCACACCACAAAAATGAAAATACTGCGAAAATAACCCGAAAAAACCCGAAAAAGACCTCCCAAAATCACAATTTTTCACCGTTAATCATCAAATATTTTACTAAAATCATGTTGAGAAGGATGCTATCAAGGAATTACTCAAGAAAAACGGTAAATTTCTACACCTAAACACCATTTAATCCGAAAATTAGTGTTCTTGAGCAATTTTTTCCCCAATTTGATTTTGATGCTTTTTAGTGTAATTATGCTTAAATTGTTTATGTATTATGCTTGTATAACCTAGATTGATGCTATTTAACATGATTAGAAGCCTTAAACTTCAAATTTTGAGTAATCTAGGGTTTGTGTTCTTGAGCAAATTTGGAGCTTTTTGATATAAACAGGTTATGGCCGATTTTTGTCATGAATTGTTGCTAAATTAAGTAGTGTAACATGTTTAGGTAGTTAAATGATCCAAACTTTGAGCCTAAACATGATTTTGAGAATTAAAGTGGACTTTTTCAAGTCTAAAATTCATGAACTTGATTTTTGAAAGATAATGCCATTTGAAACTTGTTTAATTGCTAGTAATGATTATTTTGACATGTTATTTGAGTTGAATGCTTATGAACTTGGCGAACATTTTTGTATATGCTTATTTGAAAAAGTGTAGATTTGATAAAAATATGAAAATGAGCTTAAGTTTGATATAAATTGATCATGTCATTGTAATTATTTTGATTGATGATTTTGCTGACACTAATGCATATTTGGATGCACAAAAATTGTGTTTGATGTGTTTTGCAGACTGAAAGGGGTAAATCTTCATCCCAAGCTCTCAATGCTCCTGCTGAGAATGCAGAACAACAGGATGTGGATAACTACTACAAACAAGATATACCTCATCCAGTCATGACATTTTCTGATATGCACTTGGAAGATTTGCACCCGAACCTGAGATTTGACAGACTTTGGATAGATTATCCAAAATACCAAAGGGGTTTGCATACTCTTCATTCTAAAGTTGTTGAGGTACCTAGGGTCATAGAATGGGGACCATTAGAAGCTGTAGAATTGGCCGGGCCAATTAGGGAATTACTTGCACAGAGGTATGGTAATTCTACTTTTAACGACTGGGTACGTTTATTCACCATGCGTAGACCTGTATATAAAGTATGGTGTGAAGAATTGTTGTGTAGTATAGAATTAAATGATCGGGTAGCTAGTTTAACCGATCGATCTTTTATTAGATTTTTGTTAGTAGGTTCGATGCGCCACATGTCTTTACTAGACATGGCTCAGGCTTTACGTATATATACGCCTGAGGAGTTAGCATCTGCCGATTGTAGAGGGTTGATATTGAACGGTAGGAAGATAGATGAAAATTTTGATACGCATGGTGTATGGAGTCGACAAGCCATCACCGACTCAAAGGGGGAAATTACTCTTATTTGGATATAGATATAGCTGAATTAAGAGTAATTCATAGGTTTTTAGCTAATTCGATTACACAAAGAGGTAAGAACAAGAAAAAGGTAAATGAACAGGATTTGTTTTACCATATGTGTATTCGAGACCCACAAAGCGCTGTAAGTATACCTTATTGTGTGGGTTATTATTTATCAGCTATGGCTAGGGGGATGAGACCGCATAGCATAATAGGAGGTGGTATATTTATTACTTTGATTGCTGAATATCTCGGTGTGGATATAAGTCGGGGGGGATTATTAGTCGAAGAACCAGAACCCCGCGATACAATAGGTTTAAATGTATACCATGGTGCGAAAGTTTTGAAGAGGCGAAATAACGCCGCAGTACAATACCATGGCAGACATCCACAGGTTGAGAGAAACCAACAGCAAGGTAATGTAGGAGGGGGAAATGAAATGCAAGAAATGCAAAGGTTTATAGCTTCACAGGAGTACGAAAATGCTAGACATAGAGCATTTGAAGATTGGAAAGTTCATCAAAACCAAATCATAGCTTATTGCCAACATATAGGTAGAAACTATATTCCTACTACAAAGCCCATATTCCCTCCCTGGTCTATAGAGATTCAACCACCGTATCCTACGTATAACCCAGCCGAAGCATTTTATAGAACCTATGGTTATGCATGGAACCCCTACTGGTATTAGTATCATCCCTAGTCTACTTAGTTTTATTTATTTTGTAATTTGTAATGTTGATACGTTTAATACTTATTTAATATTGTAATAGTTTTTATAATTTTCTAACTTTTATTCTTAGATTTTAATAATTTTTGAATGTGGGGTAATATACCAAACTTCAAAAATATGTATATATGTTTGTATTTTATCTTATGTACACAACAGGGTAAAACAACGCATTTTCAAAGACTGGCATTAAGTTCAGCAAAAGCAACTAATTTTGACGACAAGATGCAAAATATATGTGAAATAACAACAAGACGGAATGAACAAATGATGTGCACCATTTATCATTCAACACAAACACAAATATGTTTGGAAATTTTGGTAAAATTTAATCATTTTCACACAAATCACCCTCAATAATTTAAATTGTTACTGATTTCTTGCAAATGAGGGCATTGCAAGATCTTAAGTGTGGGAAGGGGTTAAATTCTTTCGGATTTTAAAATTTTTATCTTAAACACTGGGTTACCATTAAAAATACTAGTAAAGCAGTAGTTGTATTAGGATCTAGTGCTCTCTGATAATAAAGAACAGCCCTAGTCTTATATACTGACTACCCAATTCTAGTAAAATTTTTCAAAATTTTCAACTAAATGAACTCAAAATTATGTTTATACATATTTATGAACGATAAAACTAGGTGTTAACACCGAAATTATTGTTACCTCGAAAAGGACATAAATTGAGAAACAAACCAAAATGTTAAAATTCATTTAAAATGGAATAGAGGACAATAAAAAGGAAAATAAAAGCCAAGTGTGGGAAAATTCTCCAAGTTATTCAAAACATATGTCACATATTTTTGTACAAATAACTGAAAATACTTTTGCTTTGGACTAAACTAAAAATTTTTTACCTGATTTACTGTAAGAAAGATGGATCTACACGATGAATCAATTCCATCATTAAAAGGAAGTAAAGTCTTCCGAAAAAGAAACGCGCTTCTTGATTTAGGTCAGGAAGTTGTCGTCCAGACCAGCTGTAGGTTGACGAAAAACCTAGAAAAGTCATCACTAAAATCAGCAGGAAATCCACAGACCTCAGCATTAAACAGGGTCGCCAAGTGGTCAGATTTATCCTAACCATGAGAAGGATTTATCTCGTAAAATGGGGGGCACCATGCAAATTAGCTGGATAAGACTAATGAATCGGATCCCCAGAAAGGATAATCTCCTTAAAAGATCAAAAATCAGCTTTTAAGCCTGATATTACTCAATCCTTGAGATTGACCTTAAAGATTGAGAATTACAAACTCATGGAATTCAATGATATCTAAACTCGAGCCTGAACGAGAAAATATTTTGATCAAAATTACAAACCGATTTGTTTTCTAAAAACCCATTTTCAATGCGTTCATTACCATTGAACGTAAAATCCTAGGAATTCACCTGGAATTCATTAGGTCATCTGAACCAAATTGGGTGTCAACCATAAGAACGGTGGTTGCATAGCATGGTTAAAGACAGGACCTTGTGCCAGACCGAAAAATCATAAGGGTGAGCTTTACTATTGCTCCTACCAAGGATAGTAATTGCGTCCGACACGTTATAGACCATAATTAAAAGCATGTCAGAGGACATTGCCTTAACAGTTGCTTGTTCAACGCTTTCCTTTACAACCGGATGGTAGTTTACCGAAAGGTAATATACGGGACAAGTAAACTGGACGTGTTGCTTTCCTAATACAAGGTTAGCAAGTGGGTGACACAAAACCGCAAGTTTTGAGCTAAAATCTTCAAATCTAAAACCCACCAAACCCACAAAAATAATTTGCAAACACCGGTGAAGGGTTATTCCGGAAAACTTATCTAGGGTAAAAACTAGATTTAATTTTCAAAAAGATCAAATGTTTTCATAAAGATCCAATTTCCTTAATGGATCTAAATTTTTATAGTCATGTGGGACTGTAAACCATATCGTTACTACCATTGTTTATACCGCCGTATAGAAATCACTGATGTACAAAGTGTGAAGAATAAAGAAGTGATTCTAGGATTTTCAAGACGATATTGCTTGAGGACAAGCAACGCTCAAGTGTGGGAATATTTGATAATGCTAAAAACGAACATATATTTCATAGCATTATTCCTCAAGAAAAACAAGCTTTTAGTTGCAATTGTTCTATTTAAAAGTGATATTCGTTTAAATAATAAAAGATGAAGACAAAAGACAGATTCGACGAATTGAAGATGCAAACGACCAAAAAGCTCAAAAGTACAAAATACAATCAAAGAGGTTCCAATTATTGATAAGAAACGTCTCGAAATTACAAGAGTACAAGATTCAAAATGCAAAGTACAAGATATTAAATTGTACGCAAGGACGTTCGAAAATCCGGAACCGGGAACAGAGTCAACTCTCAACGCTCGACGCAACGGACTAAAAATTACAAGTTAACTATGTATATAAATATAATATAATATATAATTAATTATATTAATTATATATATATATATTATATTTATAAAATAAATCGTCGGCAAACAAAGAGCCAAATGTGGGTGAGCTGTAAAAACAAACTCCGCGACTCGCGGAGTTTGAAGAAGGAATGGGCCGCGAGTCACGGAGCCCCAAAAACTGAAACTCCCTATAAAAGCAAACGAATTCTGATCGCAAAAACATATAATATATATCCATCTCTCTATCTATATACGTAATATTTATATTTATAATTTATATTTTAATTTTAATTTTAATCCTAATAATAAGGGTATGTTAGCGAATGTTGTAAGGGTGTAAGTTGAAATTCTGTCCGTGTAACGCTACGCTCTATTTAATCATTATAAGTTATGTTCAACCTTTTTACATTAATGTCTCGCAGCTAAGTTATTATTATGCTTATTTAATCCGAAGTAATCATGATGTTGGGCTAATTACTAAAATTGGGTAATTGGGCTTTGTACCATAATTGGGGTTTGGATAAAAGAACGACACTTGTGGAAATTAGACTATGGGCTATTAATGGGTTTTATATTAACTAAACAATACCTTGTTAATTTAATATGCAAACTTATAATTCGACGTATTTATATATAACCACATACGCTTGACTGGGTACGGTGGGCGGGATATCTATAAATACCAATAATTATTCATTTTACCGGATACGAAACTGGATTAATAGTTAATAGACTTGTTGAAATAGGGGTGAATTACATTCAAGGGTAATTGGTGTAATTGTTAACAAAGTAGTAAAACCTTGGTTTACACGCAGTCGATAACCTGGTGTATTCATTAAACAAAGTATTAAAATCTTGTTACAATTCGAATCCCCAATTAGTTGGAATATTTGACTTCGGGAATAAGAATAATTTGACGAAGGCTTTCGCTCTTTATATTTATGACTGATGGACTATTATGGACAAAATCCGTATGGACATATTAAATAATTCAGGACAAAGGACAATTAACCCATGGGCATAAAACTAAAATCAACACGTCAAACATCATGATTACGGAAGTTTAAATAAGCATAATTCTTTTATTTCATATTTTATTTCCTTTATTTTATATTTAATTGCACTTCTAATTATCGCATTTTATTTATTGTTATTGTATTTAATTGCACTTTAATTTTCGTACTTTTTAATTATCGCAAGTTTATTTTATCGCACTTTTATTATTCGCAATTTCATTATCGTTATTTACTTTACGCTTTAAATTAAGTCTTGTATTTATTTATTATTTTACATTTGGTTTTAACTGCGACTAAAGTTTTAAAATCGACAAACCGGTCATTAAACGATAAAAACCCCCCTTTATAATAATAATATTACTTATATGTATATTTGTATTTTTATAAAAGTAAACTAATATAGCGTTAAGCTTTATTTAAAGATTTTCCCTGTGGAACGAACCGGACTTACTAAAAACTACACTACTGTACGATTAGGTACACTGCCTATAAGTGTTGTAGCAAGGTTTAAGTATATCCATTCTCTAAATAAATAAATATCTTGTGTAAAATTGTATCGTATTTAATAGTATTTCCTGCTAAAATATAAAGCTATTTTATATACACCTCGCATAACATCATTCCTATAGTTAAGGAATTTCTTGAAGTTTTTCCAGAGGAATTACCTGGTCTCCCACCGCATCGGGAAGTTGAGTTTCAGATAGATTTAGTGCCAGGAGCGAAACCGGTGGCTCGCGCACCCTACAGACTTGCACCCCCAGAACTTCAAGAGTTGTCTAGCCAATTGCAAGAGTTGTTAGACAAGGGATTTATACGACCGAGTTCTTCACCTTGGGGAGCTCCGATTTTTTTCGTTAAGAAGAAGGATGGGTCGATGAGATTATGTATTGACTATAGAGAGTAGAACAAGTTGACAATCAAGAATCGGTATCCACTACCGAGGATTGATGACTTATTAGATTAACTACAGGGATCTAGTTGGAACTCAAAGATTGATTTAAGATCCGGTTATCATCAATTGAGGGTCAAGGAAGCTGATGTCCCGAAGACGGCGTTTAGAACACGTTATGGACATTATGAGTTCACAGTAATGCCGTTTGGTTTGATGAACGCACCGGCAGTGTTCATGGATCTCATGAACCGTGTGTGTAAGCCATACCTAGATAAATTCATCATTGTGTTTATTGATGATATATTGGTGTACTCCAACAACAAAAAGGAACACGAACAGCATTTACGTTCGATACTGGCTATGCTTAGAGAAGAGCATTTGTATGCAAAGTTCTCAAAATGTGACTTTTGGTTACAAGAAGTACAATTCCTTGGTCATGTTGTGGGAGCCAATGAAATACAAGTTGATCCGGCAAAGATTGAAAAGGTTAAGAATTGGGAAACCCCAAAGACACCAACACAAATCTGACAATTTCTGGGTCTAGCTGATTACTACAGGAGATTCATTGAAGGATTCTCTAAGATTTCCCGACCATTAACCGCGTTGACTCATAAAGGCAGGAAGTATGAGTGGTCAGAACCGCAAGAAACCGCAAGAAACCGCATTTCAGTTGTTGAAGGAGAATCTAACAACTGCACCGATATTGTCTCTACCCGAGAGAAATAAAGATTTTGTTATCTATTGTGATGCCTCACGTCAAGGAATGGGTTGCGTGCTTATGCAACGAAATAAGGTTATTGCTTATGGATCGCGTCAGTTAAAGATTCATGAGCAGAACTACACTACGCATGACCTGGAATTAGGAGTTGTAGTCTTCGCACTCAAAATGTGGAGACATTACCTGTATGGAACCAAGTTCACTATTTTCACCCACTGATAGTGCTTCAAATGAACATATATTTAGTATCAATATCTTTCCAATATGTAAAGCTTTTAGTTACAATTGTTCTATTTTATGTAATATTTGTTTAAATAAATAAGTGCGAAGACAAAAGAAGAAAACGACGATTTGAAGACGCAAATGACCAAAAAGCTCAAATGTACAAGATATAATTCAAGTGGTTCAATTTATTGATGAGAAACGTCTAAAAATTTCAAGAGTACAAGCCGCGGAACGCAAAGTACAAGATATCTATGCGTACGAAAGGACGTTCGAAAATCCGGAACCGAGACATAAACCCGGCGTAAACGTACGAGACAACGGAGCTAAAATTACAAGTCTACTATGCACATGAATATAGTATAATATATATATAATTATATAAAATTATATATATTATATTATATATTATTATAATAAGACGACAAACTAGAAAACAAAGTGATTGAGCTGGATCCAGCTGGCCATGCGATCGCATGGCCTGGCTGCCTTATTCCCATGCGATCGCATGGCAGGGAAATGGTGACCAGGTTCTATAAAAGGCGCCAGTTTCAGTCGAGTTACACACATCTTTTTCTTTTCCTTCATCAATGTAATATATATTTATATTATAATTTTAATTTAAGTTAATTTTAATAATAAAGTTATGGTTTAGTTGGGTTATTGTAAGAAATGTTTTACGGGTTTTGTAAGTCGGAACTCTGTCCGTGTAACGCTACGCGATTAATCACCACTGTAAGCTATGTTCTTCCTTTTTAAATTAATGTCTCGTAACTAAGTTATTATTATGCTTATTTGAGACGAAGTAATCGTGATGTTGGGCTAAATATTAAGACGGGGTTATTGGATTTTGTACCATAATTCAGGTTTGGACAAAAGACCGACACTTGTGAACATTGGACTATTGACTATTAATAGGTAGGGGGTATTGTCTAATTGAATGACAACTCATTGGAACCTGTCGAACCTATCTTCAAATTAGTTAATCTAATAGTTATTAATTTGATTTCGAATGTCCTATTTAGTGACGTGTATACGACATCGTTTACAATCATTTAATTAATCAATTGGGTTGGGTAATTGATTATTCATTCTGATCAAGTGGGTAAATTAATATTCATATCTCATTAAAACAGGGGTGGATTACATACAAGGATAATTGGTGTAATTGTTAACAAAGTATTAAAACCTTGGATCACACGCAGTCGATAACCTGGTGTAATCATTAAACAAAGTATTAAAACCTTGTTATAGTTCGAATCCCTAATTAGTTGGAATATTTGACTTCGGGAATAAGGTTAATTTGACGAGCATTTTATAATTATGACCGATAGACTATTATGGATAAAAACCATATAGGTATCAAATAAACCAGGACAAAGGACAATTGACCCGGGTAACAATTAATTAAAATCAAAACGTCAAACATCATGATTACGGAAGTTTAAATAAGCATAATACTTTTATTTCATATTTCATCGTACCTTTATTTACTGTCATTTTAATTACTGCAATTTACTTTATCGCAATTTAAATTCTGTGATTTATATTATCGTCAATTATCTATACGCTTTATTTAAAATCGACAAACTGGTCATTAAACGGTAAAACCCCCCTTTTATAATAATAATAATACTACTATATTACTAATATATATATATATATATATATATATATATATATATATATATATATATATATATATATATATATATATATATATATATACAAATATAGTTTAAAATATATATAGCGTTAAACTCAGCTAGCTCCCTGTGGAACGAACCGGACTTACTAAAAACTACACTACTCTACGATTAGGTACACTGCCTATAAGTGTTGTAGCAAGGTTTAAGTATATCTCATTCTATAAATAAATAAAAAACTTGTGTAAATTGTACCGTATTTCGTATTAAAAATAATAGTATTTCGTACTACACCTCGCATAACATCAAGTTTTTGGCGCCACTGCCGAGGAAGCGAAAGCGAAACCCTATATTCGAAGAAAAAAAATTAGTTTTTAAGCTATTTTTGTAAAATATATAAGTTTTAATAAAAATATAAAAATATAAAAAAAAAGAGAAATATATATCTATATTTTTAAGTGTTAAATTAAAAATAAAAAGTTTTTATTTATTTTTATTTACAAAAACTAATAAGTAATTTTTGCTAAAATATAACTTATACTTAAATTAAATTTTCTAAAAATTAAAATCAGAAAAAATAATAATAATAATAAACTGAAAGTGCAAACACAATTTTTGAACCTGCAATCATCTGAGACTGCATACCTCCGCAGTCGCTGAGCCACTTGGGTAGAAAAACCCGCAGTCGCGGAGCTCTCTGACAGGTCAAACATTGGACTGCATTAATTACGGATTTAGGGTTAAATTTAATTATTATTATTAATTAATTAGATTAGGGTTTTAATTTAATATAATTAGTTTAAGTGTAGTTTTAATTAATTATAAGTTTTAATTAGTTTTATTAATATATAAATTAATACTTTTATAAAATAATAATATAAAAATAATATTTTTATAAAAATAAGTAATTTTATCATTTTTTATATCTTTTTATAAATTATATATTTTTAATCGTTTAATTCGTAATTTGTATATTTATCGTTCGTAACTAGTTTTAAACTTAGTTTTTTGCCGTAGTTATTGTATATTCCTAAATTTTTAGGCTTTACAGTAAAATCACTTAAGTGTTTTTTCTTTAGATTAAGATTTAGACGCTTTAGAATTTTACGACGTCACTTATCGCTTTAATATTTAATAGATTTTAGTGCCTAATTAAGTAATTGCCGTTTTGGATATAAAATTTCTTTTAAGCTTTAATACCTTTAGACGCAACTTTTAGACTTAAGTTTTTAGAATTCTAAGTTTCGACGCTTTATTTTCTTATTTTTATTTTTTGACTGTTTGTTTTTCGACATTTGTTTTTCGACTCTTGTTTTTCGACGCACTCTTCTTCTTTCTCATTTCTACGCTCTAGTCTTTAGGACATAGAATTTTCTTTATTTTCTTTAAACTTCGACGAAAAAAATTATTTTAAGCGGTTAAATTGATAGACATCCAAAATTTTCTGGTTCGTAGTAATAGTTGGATTTGTTAGTGGCGAGTTGTGGGCTTCCGATTTAAAGGGTCCTGGCTACCTGCTGCATCTATTGGCTATTCGAAACGTGGGCAAATTCAGAAAAGTCTATTAATTTGATAACTTATTTAATTTTTATCTTTATAACTAATAGGATATTCAGTGAATGCACCGAGCAAAACGTTCACCACCTTTCATACGTTCACCACCTGTAACTCGATTAAGACATCTAGCCAATATTGTCGCCGTTGATTTTTCTTTAGAATCGTCATCTAGTCGACCAAGTACTCCAATTCAAATTTCTGATAATCCATTTTTTGAACCCGACCACACAATTAAGAATCCGGAGGATATTCAGGGATAATTCAGAGATCCTGAACCACTAATCATTCTTCCTGAACCACAAATCACTCATCCAGAGATTGTCGAGGAAGAAACCATTAAATCAGAATCCTCTAGTGATTCAGATTCAACAAATTCAATCATGGAAAATCTAGAACCTCTTAGTATGGAAGACCGAATGAGGGCTAAACGCACTGGCCAAGGTCATGCCATTACTCAGCCAGACATTAATACGCCAGATTATGAAATCAAAGAACAAATCCTACACATGGTAACCAATCAATGCCAATATAGTGGTACGCCAAAAGAAGATCCAAACGAACATCTTCGAACATTTAATAGGATTTGTACTTTATTTAAAATCAGAGAAGTTGAGGATGAACAGATCTATCTCATGTTGTTTCCCTGGACTTTAAAGGGAGAAGCCAAAGATTGGTTAGAATCGTTACCTGAAGGGGCGATTGACACATGGGATGTCTTAGTTGAGAAATTTCTTAAAAGATTCTTTCCGGCATCTAAAACCATGAGACTTCAAGGAGAAATTGTTACGTTCACGCAAAAGCCAAATTAAACATTATATGAGGCGTGGACAAGATTCGGAAAGTTGTTGAGAGGATGTCCTCAGCATGGTTTAGACACTTATCAAATAGTACAAATATTCTACCAAGGTGTCGACGTTGCTACACGAAAAGACATCGACACAGCAGCTGGTGGTTCCAATATGAAGAAAACCGCAACCGAAGCTCACAAAATTATTGATAACACAGCCTCCCACTCACATGAGTGGCACCAGGAAAAAGATATTTTTCGTTCATCTAAAGTGGCTAGAGCCGATTCTAGCCATGACTTTGATTCCGTTTCCACAAAAATAGATGCTTTCGAGAGACGAATGGAAAAGATGACTAAAGATATTCACGCAATACGAATCAGCTGTGAGCAATGTGGTGGACCACACTTAACGAAAGAGTGTCACATCGAGCAACCGATGGAACAACGTGAGAATGTTTCCTACATGAACCAAAGGCCGGGAAGTAATTATCAAAATAATTATCAACCGCCAAGGCCAAACTTCAATCAAAATCAAAATATTCTTTACAATCCAAATGGACCCAACAATAACTCATACAACCAACAAGGTCCGAATAACCAACCAACTCAAAACAACACTTTCAATCAACAAAGACCTGGCTTATATAAACCACCACAACAAACCGAAGAGAAAAAGTTAAATCTGGAAGAAATGATGGCAAAGCTAATAGAATCTCAAACACAATTTATTACATCTCAAACCCAAACAAATGAGAGGTTTGATCAGTCATTAAGAACTCAACAAGCTTCCATTTTGAATCTAGAAAAACACGTAGGTACTCTTGCTAGCTTGATGAGTGAGAGGGAATAAGGAAAGCTACCGAGTAATACTGAAGTAAATCCTCGAAATGAGAATGTTAATATGGTTTCAACGAATTCTGAAAAATCAACACCAGAAGATGGGAAGGTTTTAGATGTGAGTAACAATGAAGAAGTTACAACACCACCACCACCCGCGTATGTAAAGCCAGTGGTGGCACCATACAGATCACCCATCCCGTTTCCAAAAAAAGGAGTTGAGTATGAGCAAGTAATTGGTAATAAAGTTTGTGATACCTCTGGAAAGAAGAAGAAGAATAAGAAAGTACAAGAAATAAAAACCGTAAAGATAAACCCGGTAAAGACAGTTCCACCGAAACCTCCACCCAGGGTAGGTGATCCGGGTGAATTTATTGTTCCTTCTCTACTTAGTGATTGTGTCATGTATGATGTACTAGCAGATTTAGGTGCGAGTGTGAGTGTTATGCCTCTTTCATTATATAAGAGATTAGGAGTAGGTGAGTTAAGTCCAACAAAAATGAGTGTTCGACTCTTTGATCAAACCATTAGGCACCCAGTTGGAATTGCTGACAACCTACCCGTTCAAGTGTGTAATTTAACCTTTTTAGTCGAATTTATTGTCACTGACATAGAAGAGGACTCAAACATTCCTCTAATTTTAGGTCGACCATTCTTAGCGTCCACCGGGGCATTATTTGATGTAAGAGAGGGTAGAAAAACACTTAGTGATGGTGACAAATCGATCATCTTTGTGATTCAAAAGACTAAATCTCCACCAACCAAAACCGTTGAACTAACAAAAACGATTGGTAAGAACCTTGTTGTTTTACCAACTCCAATGGTAGTGCTTAACAATAATAAAATGCCTAAGTGTGGGAAAAATGAAGTAACACCTAATGATGACCTGAAAATAAAGAACCCCGTTGTTAATACGAAATTAAACGACCCCTTATTAATAGTTCAATGAAGAAACTTATTAAACGGATTCGCGATGCTAGAACCAAGGGAAACTTTAAGTTATGTAACCGGTTAGTATCCAATCTATCACCTAAAGAAAAGGCGAAACTAGTTGAATTTGTGAATATTACACAGGAATCCGACCAATGGCTTAAAGCAAAAGTCACAGATATGCAAGTTGATTATGGTCCAAAAGAAATTGACGATGAAGTTAATCACAATTTCGACACCACAGCTACATAAGTGTGGGGAGATTCAAATGTTCTAAAAAGAAAATGCTGTCTAGAATTAGTTATTCTATTCTCGTGTAGTTCCGAGAATGGAATCCGATTGGTCTTTTCCACTAGCAGACACTAAAGAACTAGTTTTCTCCCCCCATTCTGAATTTTTTTTGTTTTGTAGGTTTTGTATGAAATTAATACGCCATTTAAATTTAATTTTTGTGTGAATTTAAAAATAAAATTTACTTTATTTCATTAAGTTTAAAAAATGATTTCTAAAATTCATCGTAAGTTGAAGACTAGGTCATGGAACCGAAATTGCTTTACCCGAGGGCGGGGCGAAAAATTTTGTTATCATTATTTTTAATTTTATTGCTCTAAAGTATACCAAAAAAATTAAAAAATCCAAAAAAATCTTTGCTTTTAAAACAATCGCTTTAAAAACGACAAATTTTAAATTTTGTCGAAGGACGGACTAGGTAAACATACCGAAACTACCTAAAGTAAAAGGAAACAAAATTTTAAAAAAAAATTTCATTTAAATTGTTTTAAGAAATAAAGGTTTTATAAAATATATATATATATATATATATATATATATATATATATATATATATATATATATATATATATATATATATATATATATATATATATATATATATATATATATATGTTTGTAGTTTATCTTATGTACAAAACAGAGTAAAACAGCGCACTTTCAAAGACTAACATTAAGTTCAGCAAAAGCTACTAATTTTGACTATAAGACGCAAAACATATGTGAAATTACAATAAAAGGAATGAACGATGAGGCGCGCCATCTATCATTCAACGAGCTTAGTAATTACAAACTGGGTATTTTTAATCATTTTTCTACACTAATCACCCTCATGAATTTAAATTTTTACTGATTTCTTGCAAATGAGGGCATTGCAAGATCTCAAGTGTGGGGAAGGGTTATAAATTCTCTCGGGTTTACACTTAGTTTAATTGCCAATTTTTGTGAAAATTTAAAAAAATTTCAACTAAATGAACTCAAAATCATGTTTATACATATTTATGAACAAGGTTATTGTTACCTCGGAGAGAACATAAATGGAGAAACAACCCAAAACGTTTGAATTCATTTAAAATAGAATAGAAGAGAATAAAAAGGCACAGAAAAGAATAAATAAAAGCTAAGTGTGGGAAGAATGCACCAAGTTCTTTAAAACAGATATCACATATTTTTGTACAAGATTATTGCAGGTACTTTTGCTTTGGATGATACTAATTAGTTTTACCCGATTTACTGTAGTATATTTGAAAGAAAGATGGATCTACACGATGAATCAATTCCATCATTAAAAGAAAGTAAAGTCATCCAAAAAAGACACGCGCTTCTTGATTTAGGTCAAGAAGTTGTCGTCCAGACCAGCTGTAGGTTGACGAAAAATCTAGAAAAGTCATCTCTAAAATCAGCAGGAAATCCACGGACCTCAGTATCAAACAGGGTCACCAAGTGGTCAGACTTATCCTAACCATTAGAGGATCTGTCTCGTAAAATGGGGAGAGCGCCGTGCAAATTATCTTGATAAGACTAATGAATCAGACCCCCAGAAAGGATAATCTCCTTAAAAGATTAAAACAAGCTTTTAAGCCTGATATTACTCAATCCTTGAGATTGACCTTAAAGATTGAGAATTACAAACTCATGGAATTCAATGATATCTAAACTCGAGCTTGAACGAGAAAATATTTTGATCAAATTAAAACCAATTTGTTTTTTGAAAACCTATTTTCAATGCGTTCATTACCATGGAACGTAAAATCCTGAGAATTCACCTGAAATTCATTAGGTCACCTGAGCCAAATCAGGTGTCAACCATAAGAACGGTGGTTGCATAGCATGGTCGAAGACAGGACCTTGTGCTAGACCGAAAAATTATAGGGTGATCTTTACAATTTCTCCTACAAAGGATAGTAATTGCATCCGACACGTTTTTGGACCATGAATATCTGCATGTCATTAGAGATTGCCTTAACAGTTGCTTGTTCAATGCTTTCCTTTACAACCAGATGGTAGTTTACCGAAAGGTAATATACGGATCAAGTATACTGGATGTGTTGCTTTTCTAATACAAGGTTAGCAAGTGGGTGACACAAAACTGCAAGTTTTGAGCTAAAATTTTAAAATATGAAACCCACACAACCCACAAAAATATTTTACAAACACCGGTGAAGGTTTATTCCGGAAAACTTATCTAGGGTAAAACCTAGAATGAATTTTCAAAAGATCAAATGTTTTCATACAGATCCATTTCCTTAAAGGATCTAAATTTTCATAGTCATGTGGGACTGTAAACCACAATGTTACTATCATTTTTTATACCGCTGTATCAAAATCACTGATGTATAAAGTGTGAGAATAAAAAAGTGATTAGAGTGAAGTTTGTTTTATTTCAAGTTCTGTATTGCTTGAGGACAAGCAACGTTCAAGTGTGGGGATATTTAATAGTGCTCTAAATGAACATATATTTAGTATCAATATCTTTCTAATATGTAAAGCTTTTAGTTACAATTGTTCTATTTTTATGTGATATTTGTTTAAATAAATAAGTGCGAAGACAAAAGAAGAAAACGACGATTTGAAGACGCAAATGACCAAAAAGCTCAAATGTACAAGATATAATTCAAGTGGTTCAATTTATTGATGAGAAACGTCTAAAAATTACAAGAGTACAAGCCGCGGAACGCAAAGTACAAGATATCTACGCGTACGAAAGGACGTTCGAAAATCCGGAACCGAGACATAAACCGGGCGTAAACGTACGAGACAACGGAGCTAAAATTACAAGTCTACTATGCACATGAATATAATATAATATATATAATTATATAAAATTATATATATTATATTATATATTATTATAATACGTCGACAAACTAGAAAACAAAGTGATTGAGCTGGATCCAGCTGGCCATGCGATCGCATGGCCTGGCTGCCTTATTCCCATGCGATCGTATGGCAGGGAAATGGTGGCCAGGTTCTATAAAAGGCGCCAGTTTCAGTCGAGTTACACACATCTTTTTCTTTTCCTTCATCAATGTAATATATATTTATATTATAATTTTAATTTAAGTTAATTTTAATAATAAAGTTATGGTTTAGTTGGGTTATTGTAAGAAATATTTTACGGGTTTTGTAAGTCAGAACTCTGTCCGTACGCGATTAATCACCACTGTAAGCTATGTTCTTCCTTTTTAAATTAATGTCTCGTAACTAAGTTATTATTATGCTTATTTGAGCCGAAGTAATCATGATGTTGGGCTAAATATTAAGACGGGGTTATTGGATTTTGTACCAAAATTCGGGTTTGGACAAAAGACCGACACTTGTGAACATTGGACTATTGACTATTAATAGGTAGGGGGTATTGTCTAATTGAATGATAACTCATTGGAACCTGTTGAACCTATCTTCAAATTAGTTAATCTAATAATTATTAAATTGATTACGAATGTCCTATTTAGTGACGTTTATACGACATCATTTACAATCATTTAATTAATCAATTGGGTTGGGTAATTGATTATTCATTCTGATCAAGTGGGTAAATTAATATTCATATCTCATTAAAACAGGGGTGGATTACATACAAGGATAATTGGTGTAATTGTTAACAAAGTATTAAAACATTGGATCACACGCAGTCGATAACTTGGTGTAATCATTAAACAAAGTATTAAAATCTTGTTACAGTTGGAATCCCTAATTAGTTGGAATATTTGACTTCGGGAATAAGGTTAATTTGACGAGCATTTTATAATTATGACCGATGGACTATTATGGACAAAAACCAGATAGGTATCAAATAAACCAGGACAAAGGACAATTAACCCGGGTAACAATTAATTAAAATCAAAACGTGAAACATCATGATTACGGAAGTTTAAATAAGCATAATACTTTTATTTCATATTTCATCGTACCTTTATTTACTGTCATTTTAATTACTGCAATTTACTTTATTGCAATTTAAATTCTGTCATTTATATTATCATCATTTATCTTTACGCTTTATATAAAATTGACAAACCGGTCATTAAACTGTAAAACCCCCTTTTATAATAATAATAATAATAATAATACTATATTACTAATATATATATATATATATATATATATATATATATATATATATATATATATATATATATATATATATATATATATATATATATATATATATATGTGTGTGTGTGTGTGTGTGTGTGTGTGTGTGTGTGTCAACCGGTCATTAAACGGTAAAACCCCCTTTTATAATAATAATAATACTACTATATTACTAATATATATATATATATATATATATATATATATATATATATATATATATATATATATATATATATATATTGTGACGACCCGGAAAATTTGAACTTATTTTAAACCAATTCTATATATGATTTCGTCATGATAAGCAATGAATTTTGACAAGTTTTAAAACTTTTAAAAATGAGTTTTATACAAACAATTGACCATCCATTTGTCCGACGATTCACGAACGTCATAACTTGTATTAATTATATACTTATGTATATATATGGATATATATGGATTATATCTAACTTGAATATATGATAATTAAGTATCTCATTAAGTATATTAACAATGGGTTATATATATAAAATGAGACTACTAACTTAAGGGTTTCGAAACATTATATATATGTAACGCTTAACGACGTAATAACCCTTATGTTAAAATGAATATATATGTATTGTATTAATATGTAATATACACACTTTTGAAAGACTTAAATAGTTGTACTAACATATTTATACTCAACAAAGATAGCTATACTCATATTCGCATTCGATTTTCTCAAGAATTCTACTCGTATTCATACGGTATTTATACTCGTATTATACACAGTTGCTAGATGTATTTACTACTGGAATATACCAAACATCATTTTCAACCTTTTATCATGAAAAATGACATCTTTGTTATTATATATGACTCATGAGACATGTACTATATACAATTTCTAGATGTATTTACTATTCGCATATACCAATAGTAAAACATCATTTTCAACCTATTAATCATGGGGAAACATGTTTAAACATTTCTTAACTTCTAGTATTAAACTTCTTGCTCAAAATTCAACTTAGGAATCCCTTTACGAGGAATCAAAAATGACGCCTAACTACATACACACTTAACCATTTCCATTTCAATTCTAATCCACATTTCTTACTCTATAAAACACACACACTTGAAATCTCTTCTCAACCTCCTCATCTCAGCAAAAACCCATCATAATCTAGCTTCAAAAACAATACATAAACACCATAGAAAGAATCACTCAAGAACACCTTCAATAATCACTTGATCATAAAATCGTTTACATATTCGGACTCCTCTCGAAGACCTCTACACATATATACCAACAATTTCTTGATTAGGGTTGAGGTCTACAGTTACTTGCATTCCGATATTCGGTCACATTTCTGTGATTTATTTCTGAAGTTGTCAGGTGAGTTTCATTACTCCCTTTTTATATATATTTTTGTGCTGAGAATACATGCGCTGTTTTATAAATGTTTTACGAAATAGGCACAAGTACTAAAACTAATTGTATGTGGGTTTAAACCAGAAATATACCCTTAGCTTGGTAACATTAAACTACTTGTCTATGTACGGTAGGCGAGAATCCTAAAGATAGATCTATTGGGCCTGACAAACCCCATCCTGACTATGGGATGCTTTAGTACTTCGAGGTTATTTTAAACACACCTGATCTGGTGTACTTCAGAGGGTAAAACATGAACGTTAAGGCTTGTTACCGGGTGCCTACAGCTTAAAGAATACTTTTATACACTTGCGAGTGTACATATATTTAAAAAACGGAAATCTTGTGGTCTATTAATATATTGAAATAATTGATACAATAAATCTATGAACTCACCAACCTTTTGGTTGATACTTTTAAGCATGTTTATTCTCAGGTATCAATTAAGTCTTCCGCTGTGCATTTGCTCATTTTAAGGACATTACTTGGAGTTGATCATCGCAATGGGACCAAATGTTGATGACTTCGTCCAGATGGATTAGGACGGGTCGTTTCAGTTGGTATCAGAGCGGTGGTCTTAGCGAACCAGATCTTGCATTAGTGTGTCTAACTGATAGTTGTTTAGATGCATTAGTGGATCTGGACTTCGACCGTGTCTGCATGTCAAAAGTTTTGCTTATCATTTAGTGTCGAAAATTATGTGCTTATCATTCTTAGTCTAGACACATTTTACTACATTGACTGCATGAATAGTGTATAGGCAAAATTCATATCTTAGCGTATCTGTTATTGTTACCTTTGCCTGACAGCTTCCGTAGATTCCTCCGTAACTTATGGTATTTTAGTATTATATATGCATATGTAAATGATGTATTACAGGGTACTAATCTACATCCTATAATCTATTTCCTATCGAAAATCCTTCATCTGATCGTACGAGATGAATCCCTCAACCAGTTCGAGTCCCTCAGATTTCGATAGCTATTCCGACATGGATATTCACCTAAGCTCCGAAAGCGGTGTCACCAGAATGAATCAATTAATCAGCCATCCCCAATTCATCTGATGGGTTCGTAGTCGACTTAATCAATGGAGACGCAAAAAAGGCGATCCTTTTCACCAACCGAACTTACCTCTTGGCGATGAACCTGAAGCACTTACCGACGAACCAGTCCGAAACACCATTTTCACCCTCATTTCCTGAATATCTCACCACGATTATATTCTATCTAAAATTCTAAACCTTATTCATCCGCTCGTTTCAACCGACAATCATCCCGGAAAAATAGAAGAAGTCAACTAATTTCACGCTCGAGTAATCAATTGGTAGAATATGGTGCAAAATTTACCAGCTTCAGCAACATCACCGGCACCAACAGTACTATCAGTAACAACACCAGTACCATCAACAATCTATGCCTCAACATCTCATTCTGTACCTCGAGCATAATCTTCGTTTTACACGTTGTTCTACATCGATTAATTTTCGTTCTACGAATCGTTCTATATCATTTATCTTCACGGAACATGGCGATTATGTAATCTCTAACGTCTTAGAGATTAGCTATTCTAGCTCAAACCGAAAAGCAAATGAGATTAATATCATATTAATTCATTAAATCCATGATTAAATCTGAAGAAAATATATATGTAAGTATATTTTCATAAAGATTGTAATTAAAAATTCTTTAGTACAAACTGTTAATGTTGAAAATATTTTAACGGGTAGGTAATACCCGAGGAATATTCAGATTTCACATTAATAAGTATATTGTACATTCTTTCAAATCTAATTCAATAGTCATTTACGATCCTATTTACAACCACCGATATACGTATCCGTTCACCACAGAACAACCATTTTCATTCAATTTCATATTTGGATTTTGATCTATCAGAATCCAACAAGTGGCATAATGAAGAAAACACTGGACAAAATAAAATTTGTTAGAAACAAACAAATTAACTATGAGAAAAATGTTGTTAAGAATCCACGCTAACTGTTCCTAGCTAATTGTTCCTAGCTAACTGATTACATTTTATTTATCGCAATTTACATTCTCGCAATTTTATTTATCGTCATTTAATTTCTGTTATTTACTTTACGCACTTTATTTATCGTCATTTAATTTTTGTTATTTATTTTTACGCACTTTATATATCGGGACACGTATACAAGGTTTTGACATATCATATCGACGCATCTATATATATTATTTGGAATAACCATAGACACTCTATATGCAGTAATGCGGGAGTTAGCTATACAGGGTTGAGGTTGATTCTACAATAATATATATAGTTTGAGTTGTGATCGAGTCTGAGACGTATACGGGTTACGAAACGTATTAATTAATTCGAATATTAAATATTAAACTATATATGAATTATTGGACTGTTAACTGTGGACTATCGACTGTGGACTAATAATATTGGACAATTAAAATAAATTAAAATATTGATTATAACATATGAAACTAAACATTTCTTCAAGTTTGCCACTTGATTTCATCTTAAACCTCATTTGTATCTTGACGAATACAATCTGCGTTCAAACTTTTCATGATTCTTGAAAACACCTCAATTGAGGGGATGAACCAACCACACTTCATCTACGAAAGGAAAAGATTGATGCATATAGTTATGCACCTGAAAATACTCGGAACCGAGTAAACATTTAATACGTAGCTGTGCTAATTCCTTTAGTGTTACTATTACCCAAAATAACTTTGCAGTTCTTTCTCAAAATAGCCAATTTTGTCACAGCTCCATCAAGACAACTTCAACTTTTCGTTCGAAACAACCTTATTATAACCTTGATATATATGCGTGCTCTTTTATTGTTACCAGGGAACCTTTTATATGCCACCATATTACCATCAGCTTTTAATCATCTAAAAACACAATTCTTTTGAAACCACCTCGGATTGATAATCGATGATTCAGATATAACTGCATTAAAAGCAGAGTAAACAGTAAAATTGTAGATGGCCTAAATGGCCAAGAGTTTAATGATAAAGAATGGAATGTTGGGAACGCTCGATAGAAAATTTGGTACTGGAAAAAAAAACGAATTGAGCTAACCATGAAGGAGACCAAGGACAAATACAAGGACCAAACCCTATATTCAAAGAATCTAGGTAATTCTGGATCCGATGAAATCTTTAGAGAATATCATTCTCCGAAGTCATGTTAAAATCTTGCAAAAAACTCTTCTTCATCAACCTTCGAACTTAGAAATTCAAAAAAAATATCATCATAAATATCTTCAATATTTCTGAGGATATTTTCATAAATATTCTTGTCCGAAATTATCTACCTCATCGTGTTTTCTGTATTCCATTATATTGAAAACTTCTGTAAAATCTAAGTATAAATTATGAATGAATTGTAGAGAAGTGTTGGAAATTGAAGCATGGGTTAGTATAATATAATGACGCCCGGCCAACATGATTATATTATAGTAAGTCATGCTGAATTTCTAATGGAACGTGATGATGGTTCACAAATCATATCCTCATCAGGTGCCATGTTACACGACTCTTTCATTCTACTTAACCTCTAAACGTGTTAAGAAAAATATTTTCTTGATATTTCTATCTTTCCGTGATTTCTGGTAATTTAACAAATTAGATCGTGCTATTACATTTCCTTTCTGATTAGAGGATTTCTTTAAATTCCCTGAATTCTGGAAATCAACCTACGTCAAAAGATAAGACGAATTTCTATTTCTATATTTCAATCCTTTGCGATAGCTTCACTTATACTCTTCGCGTAATCGAATTGTTTTATCCATATTACTCAACAATGATGAAACTCTATTTATCAACTCATATTCGTCATGAAAACATTCTTATTGTTAGCCACGACGACCTCGATCAAATTTCGGGACGAAATTTCTTTAACGGGTAGGTACTGTGACGACCCGGAAAATTTGAACTTATTTTAAACCAATTCTATATATGATTTCGTCATGATAAGCAATGAATTTTGACAAGTTTTAAAACTTTTAAAAATGAGTTTTATACAAACAATTGACCATCCATTTGTCCGACGATTCACGAACGTCATAACTTGTATTAATTATATACTTATGTATATATATGGATATATATGGATTATATCTAACTTGAATATATGATAATTAAGTATCTCATTAAGTATATTAACAATGGGTTATATATATAAAATGAGACTACTAACTTAAGGGTTTCGAAACATTATATATATGTAACGCTTAACGACGTAATAACCCTTATGTTAAAATGAATATATATGTATTGTATTAATATGTAATATACACACTTTTGAAAGACTTAAATACTTGTACTAACATATTTATACTCAACAAAGATAGCTATACTCATATTCGCATTCGATTTTCTCAAGAATTCTACTCGTATTCATACGGTATTTATACTCGTATTATACACAGTCGCTAGATGTATTTACTATTGGAATATACCAATAGGAAAACATCATTTTCAACCTTTTATCATGGAAAATGACATCTTTGTTATTATATATGACTCATGAGACATGTACTATATACAATTTCTAGATGTATTTACTATTCGTATATACCAATAGTAAAACATCATTTTCAACCTATTAATCATGGGGAAACATGTTTAAACATTTCTTAACTTCTAGTATTAAACTTCTAGCTCAAAATTCAACTTAGGAATCCCTTTATGAGGAATCAAAAATGACGCCTAACTACATACACACTTAACCATTTCCATTTCAATTCTAATCCACATTTCTTACTCTATAAAACACACACACTTGAAATCTCTTCTCAACCTCCTCATCTCAGCAAAAACCCATCATAATCTAGCTTCAAAAACAATACATAAACACCATAGAAAGAATCACTCAAGAACACCTTCAATAATCACTTGATCATAAAATCGTTTACATATTCGGACTCCTCTCGAAGACCTCTACACATATATACCAACAATTTCTTGATTAGGGTTGAGGTCTACAGTTACTTGCATTCCGATATTCGGTCACATTTCTGTGATTTATTTCTGAAGTTGTCAGGTGAGTTTCATTACTCCCTTTTTATATATATTTTTGGGCTGAGAATACATGCGCTGTTTTATAAATGTTTTACGAAATAGGCACAAGTACTAAAACTAATTGTATGTGGGTTTAAACCAGAAATATACCCTTAGCTTGGTAACATTAAACTACTTGTCTATGTACGGTAGGCGCGAATCCTAAAGATAGATCTATTGGGCCTGACAAACCCCATCCTGACTATGGGATGCTTTAGTACTTCGAGGTTATTTTAAACACACCTGATCTGGTGTACTTCAGAGGGTAAAACATGAACGTTAAGGCTTGTTACCGGGTGCCTACAGCTTAAAGAATACTTTTATACACTTGCGAGTGTACATATATTTAAAAAACGGAAATCCTGTGGTCTATTAATATATTGAAATAATTGATACGATAAACCTATGAACTCACCAACCTTTTGGTTGATACTTTTAAGCATGTTTATTCTCAGGTACCAATTAAGTCTTCCGCTGTGCATTTGCTCATTTTAAGGACATTACTTGGAGTCGATCATCGCAATGGGACCAAATGTTGATGACTTCGTCCAGATGGATTAGGTCGGGTCGTTTCATATATATATATATATATATATATATATATATATATATATATATATATATATATATATATATATATATATATATATATATATATATATATTACTAATATATATATATATATATATATATATATTTATACAAATATAGTTTAAAATATATATAGCGTTAAACTCAGCTAGCTCCCTGTGGAACGAACCGGACTTACTAAAAACTACACTATTCTACGATTAGGTACACTGCCTATAAGTGTTGTAGCAAGGTTTAAGTATATCTCATTCTATAAATAAATAAAAAACTTGTGTAAATTGTACCATATTTCGTATTAAAAATAATAGTATTTCGTACTACACCTCGCATAACATCACCCACCATAAGATCCTACAGCACATATTCGATCAGAAACAGCTCAACATGAGACAGCGACGCTGGATGAAATTGCTTAACGGTTACGATTGTGAAATTCAATACCATCTGGGCAAGGCAATTGTTGTAACGGATGCTTTGAGCAGAAAAGAGAGAGAAACCCCTCAGAGTTAAAGCTCTTAACATGATTGTACGTACGAATCTTACCTCACAAATCTGTGAAGCACAACTGGAAGCCGTGAAATAAGAGAACATTGATGTTGAAATTATCAAAGGGTTAGATAAGAAATTCGACATTAAAGAGGATGGAACACGGTATTTTGCTAATCGAATTTGGGTACCAAAGTTTGAAGGATTGAGAGAACTAGTGTTGGAGGAAGCACACTAGTCTAGATACTCAATTCATCCTGGATCAGATAAAATGTACCAATATTTGAAGGCATTCTATTGGTGGCCAAATTTGAAAGCTGACATTGCTACCTATGTAGGAAAGTGCTTGACTTGCGCAAAGGTCAAGGCTGAACATCAGAATCCATCAGGGTTATTGACTCAACCAGAGAATCCTAAGTAGAAATGGGAAGGTATTACCATGGACTTCATCACGAAACTGCCAAAAATGGTGGGAGGTTACGATACTATTTAGGATATCGTGGATCATCTCACTAAGTCAGCACACTTCTTACCGATAAGAGAAACTGATAAGATGGAGAAGTTGGCTCAAGTCTACATTAAGGAAGTCATTTTCAGGCATGGAGTGCCTACATCCATTATATCCGATCGCGACAGCAGATTCACTTCTAGATTCTGGCAGTCACTACAGCAAGCAATGGGGACTGATAATGCTAAAAACGAACATATATTTCATAGCATTATTCCTCAAGAAAGACAAGCTTTTAGTTGCAATTGTTCTATTTACAAGTGATATTCGTTTAAATAATAAAAGGTGAAGACAAAAGACAGATTCGACGAATTGAAGACGCAAACGACCAAAAAGCTCAAAAGTACAAAAGACAATCAAAGAGGTTCCAATTATTGATAAGAAACGTCTCGAAATTACAAGAGTACAAGATTTAAAACGCAAAGTACAAGATATTAAATTGTACGCAAGGACGCTCGAAAATCCGGAACCGGGACCAGAGTCAACTCTCAACGCTCGACGCAACGGACTAAAAATTACAAGTCAACTATGCACATAAATATAATATAATATTTAAATAATTCTTATAATTATTTAATATATTATATTTATTTAAAACCGTCGGTAAACAAAGAGCCAAACTCCTCTGAGCTGTAAAAGCAAACTCCGCGACTCGCGGAGTTTGAAGGCCAAAAATGCCGCGAGTCGCGGAGCCCCAATTTCTGAAAGTCCCTATAAAGCTCGCGCATTCTGATCGTAAAAATTCATCTTTTTTTCCTTCTTCTCTCAATATATACGTAATATATATATATAATTTATATTTTAATTTTAATTTTAATTTTAAATCCTAATAATAAGGGTATGTTAGCGAATGTTGTAAGGGTGTAAGTCGAAATTCTGTCCGTGTAACGCTACGCTATTTTTAATCATTGTAAGTTATGTTCAACCTTTTTAATTTAATGTCTCGTAGCTAAGTTATTATTATGCTTATTTAATCCGAAGTAATCATGATGTTGGGCTAATTACTAAAATTGGGTAATTGGGCTTTGTACCATAATTGGGGTTTGGATAAAAGAACGACACTTGTAGAAATTGGACTATGGGCTATTAATGTGTTTTATATTAACTAAACAATACCTTGTTAATTTAATATACAAACTTATAATTCGACGTACTTATATATAACCACATACGCTTTACTGGGTACGGTGGGCGGGATATCTATAAATACCAATAATTATTCATTTTACCGGATACGGAACTGGATTAATAGTTAATAGACTTATTGAAACAGGGGTGAATTACATTCAAGGGTAATTGGTGTAATTGTTAACAAAGTAGTAAAACCTTGGTTTACACGCAGTCGATAACCTGGTGTATTCATTAAACAAAGTATTAAAACCTTGTTACAATTCGAATCCCCAATTAGTTGGAATATTTGACTTCGGGAATAAGAATAATTTGACGAAGGCTTTCGCTCTTTATATTTATGACTGATGGACTATTATGGACAAATCCGTATGGACATATTAAATAATCCAGGACAAAGGACAATTAACCCATGGGCATAAAACTAAAATCAACACGTCAAACATCATGATTACGGAAGTTTAAATAAGCATAATTCTTTTATTTCATATTTAATTTCCTTTATTTTATATTTAATTGCACTTCTAATTATCGCATTTTTATTTATTGTTATTGTATTTAATTGCACTTTTAATTATCGTACTTTTTAATTATCGCAAGTTTATTTTATCGCATTTTTATTATTCGCAATTTCATTATCGTTATTTACTTTATGCTTTAATTTAAGTCTTGTATTTATTTTTAATATTTTACATTTGGTTTTAACTGCGACTAAAGTTTTAAAATCGACAAACCGGTCATTAAACGGTAAAAACCCCCCTTTATAATAATAATATTACTTATATATATATTTGTATTTTTATAAAAGTAAACTAATATAGCGTTAAGCTTTGTTTAAAAAGATTCCCTGTGGAACGAACCGGACTTACTAAAAACTACACTACTGTACGATTAGGTACACTGCCTATAAGTGTTGTAGCAAGGTTTAAGTATATCCATTCTCTAAATAAATAAATATCTTGTGTAAAATTGTATCGTATTTAATAGTATTTCCTGTAAAAATATAAGCTATTTTATATACTACTCTGCTAAAACATCAAGTATTTTTGGCGCCGCTGCCGGGGACACTCTTAAACGCCGGAAGCGCAACGCTAATATAAAAAAAAAAGATTTTTAGTTTACTTTTATTAAATTTCGTTTTCATAAAAATACGTTTTAAATATTCGAAAATATAGAAAGAAAAACAAAAATTTATATATTTTTAAGAGTTTGTTAAAAGTTTTATAAGTTTCTTTATTTTTATTTTAAGTTTATAAAAATATAAGTTTTATTTAAATATCTTTTATTTATATAAAAACAGAAAAAATATAAAACAGAAAAATAAAAAAATAAAAAAAAGAAAAACGCGTAAAATTTCAAACTGCTCCAGAGTTGAATTTTGGAACCCCGCGACTCGCGGGATTTTCTGCATTGAATACCGCGACTCGCGGAGTAATTCTGACACGCGACAGAAACCCTAAACTGAATTAATTACGGGGTAATTAATTATTATTATTATTATTTAACCCTAATTATTATTATTATTATAATTAGTTTTATTTTAAGTTTTACTTTTTATTTAATTTGTTTTATTTCTTAAATTAGTTTAATTAAATTGTAAAATTAGTAGTTTTATTTAATAAATAATATAAAAATAATATTTTTATAAAATTTGTACTTTTTACAACTTTTTGTATATTTTTATGTTTTATCCCTTTTTAATTGTTTTAGCGTAATATTTGTATTTTTAGCTCATATTTAGTTTTAAACTTAGTTTTTGCCATAGTTATTTATACTTCTAGATTTTTAGGCTTTGCCGTAGAATTCCTTAAGTGCTTTTTCTTTAGACTAAGATTTAGGTGCTTTAGAATTTTGCGACGCCTTTTTAAGTTTTAGTTTCTTTTTAAGTTATTTCCATTTGGGATTTAGTTTTTCTTGTAAGCTTTAATATTTTTAGACGACTTTTACCTATGTATCAATTATCATTCCAATTAGTAATCTCAATTTGCGATTATAATTTTAAGTTAGTTGTAGTAATAAGGTTAGGTTAGTCAAGTATTTTTAAGTTTTATAAGTTTATTTTATTTTTCCGTCACCTTTTATTTTTCAACCATTTTTCTTTTTCGATCTTTTTCCGACGAACTCTTTTTCTTTCTTATTTCTCGCTATTCTAGTTTTAGGACATAGATTTTTATTATACTTCTTATCTAAATTTCTTAAAATTACGAAAATTTATTTTAAGTGGTTAAATTGATAGACATAAAAATTTTCTGGTTCGTAGTAATAGTTGGATTTGTACGTGGACCGGGTTATTGGAGCCAAACAGTCCTCAATTATATTGAGACCAAACGAATCCTGCCCCTCTGCTGCATCTTTTGGCTATTCGAAACGTGGGCAAAATCAGAAAAGTCTATTGATTGGATAACTTATTATAATTTTTCTTTCCTTTTAAAAACTAATAGGATATTCAGTGAATGCACCGAGCAAGACGTTCACCACCTTTTGTACGTTCACCACCTGTAACTAGATCAAGACATTTAACAAATATAACCGCCGTTAATTTTTCTTTAGAATCGTCATCCAGTCGACCAAGTACTCCAGTTCAAATTTCCGATAATCCATTTTTTGAACCCGACCTCACAATTGAGAATCCGGAGAATATTCAGGAATGATTCGTAGATCCTGAACCACTAAACTTTCCTCCGGAACCACCTATCATTCAAACAGAGATTGTTGAGGAACGAACCATTAAATCAGAATCCTCTAGTGATTCAGATTCAACAAATTCAATTATGGAGAATCTGGAACCTTTAAGTATGGAAGACCGAATGAGAGCTAAACGCACTGGCCAAGGTCACGCAATTACTCATCCAGACATTAATGCGCCAGATTATGAAATCAAAGGACAAATTCTACACATGGTAACTAATCAATGCCAATTTAGTGGTGCGACGAAGGAAGATCCAAATGAACATCTACGTACCTTTAATAGGATCTGCACACTATTTAAAATAAGAGAAGTGGAGGATGAACAGATATATCTCATGTTATTTCCCTGGACTTTAAAGGGAGAAGCCAAAGATTGGTTGGAATCGTTACCTGAAGGGGCGATTGATACATGGGACGTTTTAGTTGAAAAATTTCTTAAACAATTCTTTCCGGCATCTAAAGCCGTAAGACCTTCAAGCAGAAATTGTTACGTTCACACAGAAGCCAAATGAAACTCTATATGAGGCGTGGACAAGATATGGAAAGTTGTTAAGAGGATGTCCGCAACATGGTTTAGACACTTGTCAAATAGTACAAATATTCTACCAAGGATGCGACATCACTACAAGGAAAGACATAGATATAGCAGCTGGTGGTTCTATTATGAAGAAAACCGAAACTGATGCTTACAAAATTATTAATAACACTGCTTCCCACTCACATGAGTGGCACCAAGAAAAAGATATCGTTAGATCATCTAAAGCAGCTAGAGCCGATTCTAGCCATGACTTAGATTCCATTTCAGCAAAGATAGATGCTGTGGAGAGACGAATGGAAAAGATGACTAAAGATATTCACTCAATACGAATTAGTTGTGAGCAGTGTGGAGGACCACATTTGACAAAAGATTGTCTCAGTATTGAATTAACAATGGAACAAAGAGAGAATATTTCATACATAAACCAAAGGCCTGGAAATAATTATCAGAATAATTATCAACCGCCAAGACCGATTTACAATCAAAACCAGAATTATAACCGAAATATTCCATACAACAACCAACAAGGTCCTAGCAATCAACAAGTATCCAATAATACTTACAATCAGCAAAGACCAAATTTTCAAAACAAACCACCATAACAAACCGATGATAAAAAGCCAAATTTAGAAGATATGATGACGAAGCTAGTTGAAACTCAAACGCAATTTTTCACATCTCAGAAACAAACTAATGAACAAAATGCTCAAGCATTTAGAAATCAACAAGCTTCTATTCAAAATCTGGAACAAGAAGTAAGTAACCTAGCAAGGTTAATAGGTGAAAGAAAACCAGGAAAGTCTACCTAGTGATACAAATGCTAACCCCCAGAATGAAACAGCTAAAGCCATTACCACAAGAAGTGGTACAACACTTAAACCACCTGAAATACCTGTAACTTCTGATGAAGCTATTCCTACTCCACAAGAACCACAACCTGATCAAGATAAGGAAAAAGAACCGGTAGTTGAAAAGGTTAATGAAGATAACACGGCTAAGGATAAACCTTATGTTAAACCATACCAACCACCACTTCCTTACCCGAGTAAAATGAAGAAAGAGAAACTTGAAGCCGAGCAATCCAAATTCTTGGATATGTTTAAACAGATAAATGTAAATCTTCCTTTCATTGATGTGATTTCAGGAATGCCTAGATATGCTAAATTCCTGAAAGATCTGATCTCAAATAGAAAGAAAATGGAAGAACTCTCGGCTGTTACTATGAATGCTAATTGTTCAGCAGTGCTGTTGAATAAGATACCAAAAAAACTATCTGATCCAGGAAGTTTCATAATTCCATGTTTTCTGGGTAGTCTTAGTTCAATAGAAGCATTGGCAGACTTAGGTGCTAGTATAAATCTAATGCCGTATTCACTATACGCTAAACTAGACCTTGGAGAATTGAAACCAACCAGAATAAGCATACAACTAGCCGATAGATCAATAAAATATCCTAGAGGGATAATGGAGAACATGCTAGTTAAAGTTGGTACTTTAGTATTTCCAGTAGATTTTGTTGTTTTGGACATGGAAGAAGATTCTCAAGTTCCTCTCATATTAGGAAGACCATTCTTAAACACGGCTAAAGCAATGATAGACGTGTTCGGTAAAAAATTGACCCTAAGTATAGAGGATGAGAGTGTTACCTTTTCAGTTGATAGAGCAATGCAACAACCACAATCTGCAGATGATACATGTTATTATATTCAAACTATAGATGCACATGCAGAATTATTAGAAGAATTTCCAGAATTACAAGGAACAGGAGAATGTTCTTTAGGAGAAGGTAATGAACCAATTGATGAAGCTGAAATGTTAGCTACACTTATAGCTAATGGATATGAACCAACAACAGAAGAAATTCAAATGCTAAAAGAAGAATACAGATATCGATACAAATCATCGATAGAAGAACCTCCGAAATTAGAGTTGAAGCCACTTCCAAACCATTTGGAATACGCTTATTTACATGGTGAATCTGAATTACCTGTAATAATATCGTCTTCTCTTACTGAAAATGAGAAATCACAACTCATTTCTGTGTTGAAAGCTCATAAACCAGCCATTGCATGGAAGATTCATGATATTAAAGGAATAAGTCCTTCGTATTGCACACATAAAATCCTTATGGAAGAAGGTCATAAAACGTATGTGCAACGCCAACGAAGACTAAATCCTAATATGCAAGATGTAGTTAAGAAAGAGATTATTAAACTGCTAGATGCAGGTTTGATATATCCAATTTCTGATAGTCCATGGGTAAGCCCAGTTCAATGCGTGCCTAAGAAGGGTGGCATGACTGTCATTACAAATGAGAAAAATGAGCTTATTCCTACTAGGACTGTAACAGGATGGCGTGTGTGTATTGATTATAGAAAATTAAATGACGCCACCAGAAAAGATCACTTTCCCTTACCTTTCATAGATCAAATGTTGGAAAGATTAGCCGGAAATAGTTACTATTGTTTTCTAGATGGATTTTCCGGATATTTTCAAATTCCAATAGCACCCGAGGACCAAGAGAAAACCACATTCACGTGCCCTTATGGTACTTTTGCTTACAAACGCATGCCATTTGGACTTTGCAACGCCCCTGCAACCTTTCAAAGGTGCATGATGGCAATTTTTCACGACATGATAGAAGAATGCATGGAAGTTTTCATGGATGACTTTTCAGTCTTCGGTGATACATTTGAAACATGTCTAGCTAATCTTGAACGAATGCTTATTAGATGCGAACAATCAAATCTAGTACTTAATTGGGAGAAATGCCATTTCATGGTTAAAGAAGGCATCGTTCTTGGACATAAAATTTCAAAAGAAGGAATTGAAGTGGATAGAGCTAAAGTAGATGTAATTGCTAAACTTCCACATCCCACCAATGTTAGAGGAGTTAGGAGTTTTCTAGGGCATGCCAGTTTTTACCGACGTTTCATAAAAGATTTTTCTAAAATTGCCACTCCTATGAATAAACTCCTAGAAAAGGATGCTCCATTCATCTTTTCAGATGAGTGTATCAAATCTTTTAATATTCTTAAAGAGAAACTCACTAATGCGCCGATCATGATAACACCAAATTGGAATCTACCATTTGAACTAATGTGCGATGCAAGTGATTTTGCAATGGGAGCCGTTTTAGGACAAAGGATTGAAAAACGATTTCAACCTATATATTATGCTAGTAAGACGTTACAAGGAGCACAAACGAACTATACAACTATTGAAAAAGAACTCCTTGCTATTGTCTTTGCTTTTGACAAATTTCGATCATATCTCGTTCTAGCAAAAACGGTGGTCTATACCGACCATTCTGCTCTTAGATACCTATTTTCGAAACAAGATGCTAAACCAAGATTAATCCGTTGGATCTTACTCTTACAAGAGTTTGATATTGAAATCCGAGATAAAAGAGGAGCAGAAAATCTCGCCGCTGATCATCTTTCTCGTCTTGAAAATCCTGAATTAGAAGTTCTAAATGAATCGGCCATACAAGACAACTTTCCTGATGAATATCTATTGAAGATAGATTATAAAGAAATTCCATGGTTTGCAGACTATGCAAACTATTTAGTATGTGGATTCCTTGAAAAAGGATTATCGTACCAAAGACGAAAGAAATTCTTCAGTGATATAAAACACTATTTTTGGGAAGATCCACATCTGTTTAAAAGTTGTCCCGATGGAATAATACGCCGATGTGTATTTGGGGATGAAGCTAGTAAAATTTTAAACCATTGTCACACAGGACCAACAGGAGGGCATTATGGGCCTCAACTAACAGCAAGAAAAGTTTATGATGCTGGATTCTATTGGCCTACAATTTACAAAGACGCACACCTTCTTTGCAAATCCTGTGATGCTTGTCAAAGGGCCGGAAAAATAAGTCAACGTGATGAAATGCCACAAAATGTCATACAAGTATGTGAAGTATTTGACATTTGGGGTATTGACTTTATGGGTCCATTTCTAAAATCTCATAATAATCTATATATACTCGTAGCCATTGATTATGTATCTAAATGGGCGGAAGCTCAAGCTCTCCCAACTAACGATGCACGAGTTGTAGTCAACTTTTTAAAACGTCTTTTTGCAAGGTTTGGAACACCGAAAGCTTTAATAAGTGATCGGGGTACTCATTTCTGTAATAATCAACTTGAGAAAGTTCTTAAAAGATATGGAGTAACTCATAAAATCTCCACCGCATATCATCCACAAACAAGTGGACAAGTTGAAAATACCAACCGAGCTTTAAAACGTATTCTAGAGAAAACCGTAGGATCAAATCCGAAGGAATGGTCCATTAAATTGGAGGATGCACTCTGGGCTTTTAGAACAGCCTACAAAACTCCAATTGGAACCACACATTTTAGACTTGTTTATGGAAAAGCATGTCATCTTCCAGTAGAAATTGAACACAAAGCATTTTGGGCTTTAAAGACATGTAATCTTGATTTACATGAAGCCGGACGTCTACGATTAAGTCAAATAAATGAATTAGAAGAATTAAGACATGAAGCATACGATAATTCGTTAATCTATAAAGAAAGAACGAAGAAATGGCATGATAAAAGAATAAGAAGTTCAAAAGAATTTAAGGAAGGAGAGAGAGTTCTTCTTTTCAATTCACGATTCAAGCTATTTCCTGGAAAATTGAAATCAAGATGGTCTGGACCATTCATAGTCAAAAGAGTTTTCCCATACGGAATGATAGAATTGATAAATTCAAATGGGATTGAATTTAAAGTTGATGGTCACAGAGTTAAACATTACATACATGGTCCGATGGAAGTTGACAATGAAGTTAATCATAATTTCACCACCCAAGAAAACCTTCAAAATGAAAACATAAATATGTTATCAACAACATATGAAAAATCAAAACTGGAATATAGGGAGGATTCAAATTTGAGTGATGAAGAAGAATTCCTATACAAACCTCCCATTCCAAGAAACGAAGAAAAATGTGAACAAGAAATTCAAATAGAAATGAAAGAACCAAGGAAAGAACACCCGAAAAAGGTTTACAAACTAACTCGACTTACTAAAGCAGGAGACCCGGGTGAATTTATCATTTCTTGCTTACTTAATGATGGTGCTGTATATAATGGACTCGCAGATTTAGGAGCAAGTGCAAATATTATGCCTCTTTCCTTATACAAAAGATTAGGCATGGGTAAATTAAAACCAACCAAAATAGGTGTTCAATCATTTGACCAAACCATTAAACACCCGGTTGGAATAGCAGATAATTTACTTGTTAACGTGGGAAGTTTGACCTTTGTTGCAAACTTCATAGTGATTAATATGGAGGAAAACCTTGATATTCCTCTAATTCTAGGTCGCCCATTTTTAGCAACCACCGAGGCATTCATTGATGTAAGAGAAGGTAGAATAACACTTAGGGATGGTGATACATCGATCACCTTTGTGAACCGAAAGTTTAGATCTCCACAAACCAAAACTGTTAGACCAATAAAAACGCATAAGTGTGGGGAAGATGAAGAAACACTTAATGATGATCCAATCACAAAGAATGCCGTTGATGATACGAAATTAGATGAATCCATTTTTAACAGTTCAACGAAGAAACTTTATAAAAGGATTCACGATGCTAAGATTAAAGGAAACTTTAAGTTATATAACCGATTAATATCCAATTTATCGTCAAAAGAAAAGGCAATGTTAGTTGAATTTGTGAAAGTTACGGAGGAAATCAACAAATGGATTGAAGTAAAAGTCAAAGATATACAAGTTGTTGATGATTCAATTGAAAATAATGTTAATCACAATTTCGACACCACAGCTGACTAAGTGTGGGGAGAATCAAAGGGGTTTATGTATTTCTGTTAGAGTTAGATTGTCTGTTTTCGTGTAGTTCTCGAAAATGGAACCCAAATGGTCTTTCCCTAGCAGACCCTAAAGAACTAGTCTTCTCCCCCCATTCTGAATTTTTATTTTTTTTAGGAAATGAAGACTGCCTGTGAACTAAACCATGGTCTAATGCTACACGCTTTGATCACTAAACGTAATAATGACATACTACCGAGTGAAATAGTATCAGTAATCAGAGAAAGAATGGACGGAGTTAGAAAAGAATCCAGATGCGAAGATAATAAGTTACAATTTGGTAAAGGAAAATCAAAATCCGCAGCGAAACGAAGAGCACGACACCTAGAAAGATGTCACAAATGCGGAAAATGGTCACATGGAGGTAAATGTTCAAATAATCAAACCTATTCAAATACCGAATTTGTTACTTTATGCAGAGACGGACCGTTCATATGTTTAGAAGAAAAGACACTAAATGCTCGAGGTTACGCCTATGTAGCTATTGAAAACCAATTAAACCGACTATCTTATGAATGGGATAGATCATATAACTAAGAAATCTATTTCACAGGTATGTCTGTACAGTTTTTATTTTTATTTTTATTTTTATTTTTAACCTTTTGATAATAAACGCTAATTTGTTCGCTAAAAAGTATTAAATTGGTATTGAATAAAATTAGGTTTGGCGACCGAAATTATTGATATCATTCAAAAATTTATTACATCACTGCGAAATTTAACGTTTATTCTTAAGGTATAAATATCTTTAATCAATCAACCCAAAATATTTCAAAAATTCGTCATGAGTTAAATTAGGTTTTGGAACCGAAATTACTTTACCGAAAAGAGGGGCGCATATTTTTGATAATATTTGATTGATAAAAGTGGGATAAAAAGCCAAAAAGATTTTTAATTTTATTTTTACCATGTTTTTAAAATTAATATTTAAATCTTAAATTAATATTGTAAAACTTTATAAAAACAATATATTTAAAATTGTAAATATTTGAAAAATTAATATAAGTTTGGTGTGAATTTATAATATGATTTTTTAAATTAAGTTTGGTGTGAATTTATAATATGATTTTTTAAATTAAGTTTGGTGTGAATTTATAATATGAATTTTTAAATTAAGTTTGGTGTGAATTTTTAATTTCTAAAAATATGAATTTTATTTTTATGCATTTCAAATTTTAAGTTTGGTGTGAATTTTTAATATTAATTTTGAATTTTATATTTAAGTTTTGTGAATTTAAAAACAAAAATGTACTTTATCTCATTAAGTTAAAAATATGATTTTTAAAATTCGTCGTAAGTTGAAGACTAGGTCTTTGAACCGAAATTGCTTTACCCAAGGAAGGGACGAGAACTTTTATTATCATTATTTTTAATCTTATTGATTTAAAGTATGCCAAAAACATTAAAAACAAAAAAAATCTTAGCTTTTAAAACAATCGCTACAAAAAGACAAATTTTAAAATTTTGTCGAGGGACGGACTAGGACATCGATCCGAAACGACCTCGTCCTAAATAACAAGGGAAACAAAATTTTAAAATTAAGTACTTAATTGTTTTATAAGTTAATGATTATAAAAAAAAAATTATAGCAAACTCCGCGACTCTCGGAGTTTGAAGGGTAATTAACCGCGAGTTGCGGGAGGACCAATTTACAGAAAAAAAAAATATAACGCAAGAACTGATCAGTCCAACCCACAACACAAAACACATACTTCGAAATACTGTTTGAAAATACACGAAAAACACCCCCAAAAATCACAATTTTTAACCGTTAATCATCAAATCTTTTACTAAAATCATGTTGAGAAGGATGCTATCTAGGAATTACTCAAGAAAAACGGTAAATTTCTACACCTAAACACCATTTAATCCGAAAATTAGTGTTCTTGAGCAATTTTTTCCCCAATTTGATTTTGATGCTTTTTAGTGTAATTAGACTTAAATTGTTTATGTATTATGCTTGTATAACCTAGATTGATGCTGTTTAACATGATTAGAAGCCTTAAACTCCAAATTTTGAGTAATCTAGGGTTTGTGTTCTTGAGCAAATTTGGGGCTTTTTGATATAAACAGGTTATGGCCGATTTTTGTCATGAATTGTTGCTAAATTAAGTAGTGTAACATGTTTAGGTAGTTAAATGATCCAAACTTTGAGCCTAAACATGATTTTGAGAATTAAAGTGGACTTTTTCAAGTTAAAAATTCATGAACTTGATTTTTGAAAGATAATGCCATTTGAGACTTGTTTAATTGCTAGTAATGATTATTTTGACATGTTATTTGAGTTGAATGCTTATAAACTTGGCAAACATTTTCGTATATGCTTATTTGAAAAAGTGTAGATTAGATAAAAATGTGAAAATGAGCTTAAGTTTGATATAAATTGATCATGTCATTGTAATTATTTTGATTGATGCTTTTGCTAACACTAATGCATATTTGGATGCACAAAAAATTGTGTTTGATGTGTTTTGCAGACTGAAAGGGGTGAATCTTCATCCCAAGCTCGCAATGCTCCTGTTGAGAATGCGGAACAACAGGAGGTGGATAACTACTACAAGCAGGATATACTTCATCCAGTCATGACATTTTCTGATATGCACTTGGAAGATTTGCATCCGAACCTGAGATTTGACAGACTTTGGATAGATTATCCAAAGTATCAAAGGGGGTTGCATACGCTTCATTCTAAAGTTGTTGAGGTACCTAGGGTCATAGAATGGGGACCCTTAGAAGCTGTAGAATTGGCCGGGCCAATTAGGGAATTACTTGTACAGAGGTATGGTAATTCTACTTTTAATGACTGGGTACATTTATTCACCATGCGTAGACCTGTATATAAAGTATGGTGTGAAGAATTGTTATGTAGTATAGAATTAAATGATCGGGTAGCCAGTTTAACCGATCGATCTTTTATTAGATTTTTGTTAGGAGGTTCGATGCGCCACATGTCTTTACTAGACATGGCTCAGGCTTTACGTATATATACACCTGAGGAGTTAGCATCTGCCGATTGTAGAGGGTTGATACTAAATGGTAGAAAGATAGATGAAAATTTTGATACACACAGTGTATGGAGTCAAATGACAAGCCATCACCAATTCAAAGGGGGAAATTACTCTTATTTGGATATAGATAGAGCTGAATTAAGAGTGATTCATAGGTTTTTAGCTAATTCAATTACACAAAGAGGTAAGAACAAGGAAAAGGTAAATGAACAGGATTTGTTTTACCACATGTGTATTCGAGACCCACAAAGCACTGTAAGTATACCTTATTGTGTGGGTTATTATTTATCAGCTATGGTTCGGGGGATGAGACCGCATAACATAATAGGAGGTGGTATTTTTATTACTTTGATTGCTGAATATCTCGGTGTGGATATAAGTCGGGGGGGATTATTAGTAGAAGAACCAGAACCCCGCGATACTATAGGATTAAATGTATACCATGGTGCGAAAGTTTTGAAGAGGCGAAATAACGCCGCAGTACAATACCATGGTAGATATCCACAGGTTGAGAGAAACCAACAGCAAGGTAATGTAGGAGGGGGAAATGAGATGCAAGAAATGCAAAGGTTTATAGCTTCACAGGAGTACGAAAATGCTAGACAGAGAGCATTTGAAGATTAGCAAGTTCATCAGAACCAAATCATAGCTCATTGCCAATATATAGGTAGAAACTATATTCCTACACCAAAACCCATATTCCCTCCCTGGTCTATAGAGATGCAACCACCATATCCTACGTATAACCCTGCCGAAGCATTCTATAGCACCTATGGTTATGCTTGGAACCCCTATTGGTATCAGTATCATCCCTAGTCTACTTAGTTTTATTTATTTTGTAATTTGTAATATTGATACATTTAATATTTATGTTAATATTGTAATAGTTTTTATAATTTTCTAATTTTTATTCTTAGATTTTAATAATTTTTGAATGTGGGGTAATATACCAAACTTCAGAAATATGTATATATGTTTGCAGTTTATCTTATGTACACAACAGGGTAAAACAACGCATTTTCAAAGACTGGCATTAAGTTCAGCAAAAGCAACTAATTTTGACGACAAGATGCAAAATATATGTGAAATAACAACAAGAAGGAATGAACAAATGATGTGCACCATTTATCATTCAGCAAACAAACGCCAATATATTTGGAAACTTTGGTAAAATTTAATCATTTTCACACAAATCACCCTCAATAATTTAAATTGTTACTGATTTCTTGCAAATGAGGGCATTGCAAGATCTTAAGTGTGGGAAGGGGTTAAATTCTTTCGGATTTTAAAATTTTTACTTTATACACTTGGTTATCATTAAAAATACTAGTAAAGCAGTAGTTGTATTAGAATCTAGTGCTCTCTGATAATAAAGAACAGCCCTAGTCTTATATACTGACTACCCAATTCTAGTAAAATTTTTCAAAATTTTCAAATAAATGAACTCAAAATCATGTTTATACATATTTATGAACGATAAAACTAGGTTTTAACACCGAAATTATTGTAACCTCGGAAAGGACATAAATTGAGAAACAAACCAAAATGTTAAAATTCATTTAAAATGGAATAGAGGACGATAAAAAGGAAAATAAAAGTCAAGTGTGGGAAAATTCTCCAAGTTATTCAAAACATATATCACATATTTTTGTACAAATAACTGAAAATACTTTTGCTTTGGACTAAACTAAACTGTTTTACCCGATGAAAGAAAAGAAGAGATGGATCTACACGATGAATCAATTCCATCATTAAAAGGAAGTAAAGTCTTCCAAAAAAGACACGCGCTTCTTGATTTAGGTCATGAAGTTGTCGTCCAGACCAGCTGTAGGTTGACGAAAAATCCAGAAAAGTCATCACTAAAATCAGCAGGAAATCCACGGACCTCAGCATTAAACAGGGTCGCCAAGTGGTCAGATTTATCCTAACCATGAGAAGGACTTATCTCGTACAATGGGGGGCACCATGCAAATTAGCTGGATAAGACTAATGAATCAGATCCCCAGAAAGGATAATCTCCTTAAAGATTAAAAATCAGCTTTTAAGCCTGATATTACTCAATCCTAGAGATTGACCTAAAAGATTGAGAATTCAAACTCATGGAATTCAATGATATCTAAACTCGAGCTTGAACGAGAAAATATTTTGATCAAAATTACAAACCGATTTGTTTTCTGAAAACCCTATTTTCAATGCGTTCATTACCATTGAACGTAAAATCCTAGGAATTCACCTGGAATTCATTAGGTCACCTGAACTAAATCGGGTGTCAACCGTAAGAACGGTGGTTGCATAGCATGGTCAAAGACAGAACCTTGTGCCAGACCGAAAAATTATAAGGGTGAGCTTTACTATTGCTCTTACCAAGGATAGTAATTGCGTCCGACACGTTATAGACCATAATTAAAAGCATGTCAGGGGACATTGCCTTAACAGTTGCTTGTTCAACGCTTTCCTTTACAACCGGACGGTAGTTTACCGAAAGGTAATATACGGGACAAGTAAACTGGACGTGTTGCTTTCCAAATATAAGGTTAGCAAGTGGGTGACACAAAACCATAAGTTTTGAGCTAAAATTTTCAAATCTGAAACCCACCAAACCCACAAAAATATTTTGCAAACACCGGTGAAGGGTTATTCCGGAAAACTTATCTAGGGTAAAAACTAGATTTAATTTTCAAAAGATCAAATGTTTTCATAAAGATCCAATTTCCTTAATGGATCTAAATTTTTATAGTCATGTGGGACTGTAAACCATATCGTTACTACCATTGTTTATACCGCCGTATAGAAATCACTGATGTACAAAGTTTGAAGAATAAAGAAGTGATTCTAGTATTTCAAGACGATATTGCTTGAGGACAAGCAACGCTCAAGTGTGGGAATATTTGATAATGCTAAAAACGAACATATATTTCATAGCATTATTCCTCAAGAAAGACAAGCTTTTAGTTGCAATTGTTCTATTTACAAGTGATATTCGTTTAAATAATAAAAGGTGAAGACAAAAGACAGATTCGACGAATTGAAGACGCAAACGACCAAAAAGCTCAAAAGTACAAAAGACAATCAAAGAGGTTCCAATTATTGATAAGAAACGTCTCGAAATTACAAGAGTACAAGATTTAAAACGCAAAGTACAAGATATTAAATTGTACGCAAGGACGTTCGAAAATCCGGAACCGGGACCAGAGTCAACTCTCAACGCTCGACGCAACGGACTAAAAATTACAAGTCAACTATGCACATAAATATAATATAATATTTAAATAATTCTTATAATTATTTAATATATTATATTTATTTAAAACCGTCGGTAAACAAAGAGCCAAACTCCTCTGAGCTGTAAAAGCAAACTCCGCGACTCGCGAAGTTTGAAGGCCAAAAATGCCGCGAGTCGCGGAGCCCCAATTTCTGAAAGTCCCTATAAAGCTCGCGCATTCTGATCGTAAAAATTCATATTTTTTTCCTTCTTCTCTCAATATATACGTAATATATATATATATAATTTATATTTTAATTTTAATTTTAATTTTAAATCCTAATAATAAGGGTATGTTAGCGAATGTTGTAAGGGTGTAAGTCGAAATTCTGTCCGTGTAACGCTACGCTATTTTTAATCATTGTAAGTTATGTTCAACCTTTTTAATTTAATGTCTCGTAGCTAAGTTATTATTATGCTTATTTAATCCGAAGTAATCATGATGTTGGGCTAATTACTAAAATTGGGTAATTGGGCTTTGTACCATAACTGGGGTTTGGATAAAAGAACGACACTTGTAGAAATTGGACTATGGGCTATTAATGGGTTTTATATTAACTAAACAATACCTTGTTAATTTAATATACAAACTTATAATTCGACGTACTTATATATAACCACATACGCTTTACTGGGTACGGTGGGCGGGATATCTATAAATACCAATAATTATTCATTTTACCGGATACGGAACTGGATTAATAGTTAATAGACTTGTTGAAACAGGGGTGAATTACATTCAAGGGTAATTGGTGTAATTGTTAACAAAGTAGTAAAACCTTGGTTTACACGCAGTCGATAACCTGGTGTATTCATTAAACAAAGTATTAAAACCTTGTTACAATTCGAATCCCCAATTAGTTGGAATATTTGACTTCGGGAATAAGAATAATTTGACGAAGGCTTTCGCTCTTTATATTTATGACTGATGGACTATTATGGACAAATCTGTATGGACATATTAAATAATCCAGGAAAAAGGACAATTAACCCATGGGTATAAAACTAAAATCAACACGTCAAACATCATGATTACGGAAGTTTAAATAAGCATAATTCTTTTATTTCATATTTAATTTCCTTTATTTTATATTTAATTGCACTTCTAATTATCGCATTTTTATTTATTGTTATTGTATTTAATTGCACTTTTAATTATCATACTTTTTAATTATCGCAAGTTTATTTTATCGCATTTTTATTATTCGCAATTTCATTATCGTTATTTACTTTATGCTTTAATTTAAGTCTTGTATTTATTTTTAATATTTTACATTTGGTTTTAACTGCGACTAAAGTTTTAAAATCGACAAACCGGTCATTAAACGGTAAAAACCCCCCTTTATAATAATAATATTACTTATATATATATTTGTATTTTTATAAAAGTAAACTAATATAGCGTTAAGCTTTGTTTAAAAAGATTCCCTGTGGAACGAACCGGACTTACTAAAAACTACACTACTGTACGATTAGGTACACTGCCTATAAGTGTTGTAGCAAGGTTTAAGTATATCCATTCTCTAAATAAATAAATATCTTGTGTAAAATTGTATCGTATTTAATAGTATTTCCTGTAAAAATATAAGCTATTTTATATACTACTCTGCTAAAACATCAGGGACTCGTTTAGATATGAGTACAACATATCACCCCTAGACAGATGGCCAAAGTGAACGAACTATTCAAACTTTAGAGGACATGCTGCGAGCATGTATCATTGATAATGCTAAAAACGAACATATATTTCATAGCATTATTCCTCAAGAAAGACAAGCTTTTAGTTGCAATTGTTCTATTTACAAGTGATATTCGTTTAAATAATAAAAGGTGAAGACAAAAGACAGATTCAACGAATTGAAGACGCAAACGACCAAAAAGCTCAAAAGTACAAAATACAATCAAAGAGGTTCCAATTATTGATAAGAAACGTCTTGAAATTACAAGAGTACAAGATTCAAAACGCAAAGTACAAGATATTAAATTGTACGCAAGGACGTTCGAAAATTCGGAACCGGGACATGAGTCAACTCTCAACGCTCGACGCAACGGACTAAAAATTACAAGTCAACTATGCACATGAATAAAATATAATATATAATTAATTCTTAAAATTAATATATATATTATATTATATTTAAAAAACGTCGACAAATTAAAAGACAAAATGGTGTGAGCTGGTTTTACAAACTCCGCGACTTGCGGAGTTTGAAGAGGAAAAATGCCGCGAGTCGCGGAGCCCCAATTTCTGAAACTGCCTATAAAACCCAACGAATTCTGATCGTTTTTAATATCCATAATCTATCTCTCTCTCAATATATATGTAAATATATATATATATATATATATATATATATATATATATATATATATATATATATATATATATAATTTATATTTTAATTTTAATTTTAATTTTAAATCCTAATAATAAGGGTATGTTAGCGAATGTTGTAAGGGTGTAAGTCGAAATTCTGTCCGTGTAACGCTAAGGTATTTTTAATCATTGTAAGTTATGTTTATATTATTTTCATTAATGTCTCGTAGCTAAGTTATTATTATGCTTATTTAATACCGAAGTAATCATGATGTTGGGCTAAAAATACTAAAATTGGGTAATTGGGCTTTGTACCATAACTGGGGTTTGGATAAAAGAACGACACTTGTAGAAATTGGACTATGGGCTATTAATGGGTTTTATATTAACTAAACAATACCTTGTTAATTTAATATACAAACTTATAATTCGATGTACTTATATATAACCACATACGCTTGACTGGGTACGGTGGGCGGGATATCTATAAATACCAATAATTATTCATTTTACCGGATACGGAACTGGATTAATAGTTAATAGACTTGTTGAAACAGGGGTGAATTACATTCAAGGGTAATTGGTGTAATTGTTAACAAAGTAGTAAAACCTTGGTTTACACGCAGTCGATAACCTGGTGTATTCATTAAACAAAGTATTAAAACCTTGTTACAATTCGAATCCCCAATTAGTTGGAATATTTGACTTCGGGAATAAGAATAATTTGACGAAGGCTTTCGCTCTTTATATTTATGACTGATGGACTATTACGGACAAATCCGTATGGACATATTAAATAATCCAGGACAAAGAACAATTAACCCATGGGCATAAAACTAAAATCAACACGTCAAACATCATGATTACGGAAGTTTAAATAAGCATAATTCTTTTATTTCATATTTAATTTCCTTTATTTTATATTTAATTGCACTTCTAATTATCGCACTTTTATTGTTATTGTATTTAATTGCACTTTTAATTATCGTACTTTTTAATTATCGCAAGTTTATTTTATCGCACTTTTATTTATCGTAATTTCATTATCGTTATTTACTTTACGCTTTAAATTAAGTCTTGTATTTATTTTTAATATTTTACATTTGGTTTTAACTGCGACTTAAGTTTTTAAAATCGACAAACCGGTCATTAAACGGTAAAAACCCCCTTTTTACAATAATAATATTACTTATATACATATATATATATATATATTTGTATTTTTATAAAATAAAACTAATATAGCGTTAAGCTTTGTTTAAAGATTTTTTCCCTGTGGAACGAACCGGACTTACTAAAAACTACACTACTGTACGATTAGGTACACTGCCTATAAGTGTTGTAGCAAGGTTTAAGTATATCCATTCTATAAATAAATAAATATCTTGTGTAAAATTGTATCGTATTTAATAGTATTTCCTAGTAAAATTTAATAGTATTTTATAGCCCTTAGCTTTAACATCAGTCATTGATTTCGGAAACGGATGGGATAAGTATTTACCGCTAGCTGAGTTCTCATACAATAACAGCTACCATACGAGCATCAAAGCTGCACCTTTCGAAGCGTTGTACGGAAGGAAGTGTATATCTCCCGTGTGTTGGAGTGAATTGGTGGATAATTAGTTGACAGGTCCTGAGATTATTCAGGAGACAACGGATAAAATCCTACAGATTCAGGAATGATTGAGAACGGCTCGAAATCGTCAAAAGAGTTATCCCGACATTAGACGGTGGGATTTAGAATTCCAAGTTGGTGACAAATTCATGCTTAAAGTATCACCTTGGAAGGGTGTTATATGGTTCGGGAAACGAGGTAAATTGAGTCCTAGATATGTTGGACCATTCGAGATAACTGAAAGAGTCATATCAGTGGCTTACAGATTGAAACTGCCACAAGCACTCAGTGGTATACACGACACTTTCCATGTATCCAACCTAAAGAAGTGCTTAGCCGACGTGAACTTGATTATTCCTTTAGAGGAACTGCGTATCGATGACAAGCTTCATTTCATTGAAGAACCTGTTGAGATCTTGGGCCAAGAGGTCAAACAGTTAAAGCAAAGCAGAATTCCTATCGCTAAGGTTCGATGGAACGCGCGAAGAGGACCAGAGTTCACGTGGGAGCGTGAAGATCAAATGAGACAAAAGTACCCGCAACTGTTTCCAGAGGAAACTACTTCAGCGGACGTTCACTAAAATTTTGGGACTAAATTTTCAATAACAGGTGGGTAATGTAACAACCCTGCTTTTTCCGTCACTTCCGTTAACTTTCTGTTAGTTGATTTAACGGCGATTATTTGACTTTTTATGTGTTTAAGTGTATTAAATACATACTTGATCCTTGGAGGGTTACGATAATTAATATGGGTTAATATTAATTTGAATATATATTTCGGATAAAGAAATACGATAAAAACAATACGGTTTGAATAACTACTTTTCGAGCAACGAAACGCTCGGGTTTATTTTAATAATTATTTTAATAATTATTAACTTTTGAAAATATTTAATTTATTTGGGATTTTAATAAATTAAACGTTTGGTTGCATTTTGACGATCGGTTTGGCATTCCGGGCCTTCGGTACGTCTAAACGGCACTTGAAACAAGCCACGATTATACGCTTTTGCGAAACACGAGCTCGGGGATTCACCTCATTAGGCCAATCGGCCGACCCACACTCCCCCTCCCCTTTGGTTTTGATTTTTGGGCTTATTATTAACTAGTGATCTACTAAGACTACTTTAGGCCCTAGTATTTAACACTAAACCTAGCCCTAAACTACTGTAACCCTCACAATTACAATTAAGCAGTCAATTTTTGGCTCCTCTTCCCCTTGACGAACCGTCGGCCATCACCACACACAAACACCATCAATTTTTGAGTTTTAGATTAAACCTAGAACACGAAAAGTGTAATTCCCTTCGTTCTCTACGCATTGGTATAATTTATATAACAACCCGTAAATTTCGGGACGAAATTTCTTTTAACGGGTAAGTACTATAACAACCCGAAAATTTCTGACAAAATTTAAACCTAACTTTTATGTAATTCCAACGATTCACGAACAATTATTTGAAACTAATTATGTATTAATATTATTATTAATATTGTTTTAAACAATATTATCCTTAATTATTTTATATCATTTACAATCATTATTATTACCAGTATTATTAATATTATTATTAATATCATTAATATAATTACTAATATATTATTAACATCATCATTATTAATACAACTTATTATTAATATTATTATTATTATTAATAATACTATTATTGATATTGATATTTATCATTATCCTTATTACTATGAAACTAAGACAAATTATTATTATTATCATTAATTATTATCATTTGCAATTATCATTATCAGTATTGTCATTTAATATTATTATTATCAAAATTATTATCATTATCATTTATTATATGATTTAAATTATTAGTATTACCATTACTAGTATTATTATTACTAATATTATTATTATTATTGTTATACTTATTATTATTATTATTAATTATCATTATTAATAATATTAAAGTATTATTATTATTAATACAATTATTATTAATTTATATTATTATTAATATAATTATTAATTATTAATCAATTAAAATATATAAAGATGATGCAGACAACAAAAAAAAAGTAGGTATCTGCCTTCCTTATTACTTTATAGAAAGCAAAATTAGGTATTACACTTTTGATTTTTTTTCTTCATCGTGATTATTTTTTTTTATATGCTACTGGCTATGAATTTGTATTTATATGAACCACATTTTGTTATAAAACAAACGAATTTCATCTCACATTCATATTCATTAACGCAATCCATGAAATCAAAAACAGAAATATATATATATATATATATATATATATATATATATATATATATATATATATATATATATATATATATATATATATATATTATATATATATATATATATATATATATTTATATATTTACGATACCTCTGTTCTTTCATTTTTGTCCAAAATTCGAAAACGAATCCGATTTAAAAATCTATAAATGCCATCTTGTTAGAATTCCTTTAATCAAACTATCTGCAAATTTTGATCTCTCAATTCCTTGTAACGATTCTTAATTTTGAAGTCAAAGTTTTTAATTTTAAAAGTCAAACATTTGTTCTTGATAAAATTCGTGTTCCCTGTTATGATTTCAGTTAAATTGACGTTTCTAATAGATTCTAGGAATGATTTAAAACCTTTTTCATTTAGGAATCGGGAGCTAAAACGTTTTTAAAGTCGAAATCAAGATTTTTTTTAAAAGAAAGTATCAACAGCAGCAGGCTGCTGTTATGATTTTTTTTATTTTTTTTTTCATTTTTAATATAGCATTTAAATTTAATATTGATTCGTTATTATGTAGAAGTATTTATTTTTGATGATTGATTCTTACTGGGTTGATTTGATGATGTTGATGAAGAAGAAGAACATTTAAATACGGGATATATATAATTAAAACACGTATTAAATCAGAAAAACAGAATAGATTAGATGGTTAAGGGGTGTTTGTGTTATTCGAGAAGTCTCGGGTTTGATCCCGGTCTCTGGCATACTTTTTTGGAAAAAGGCTTATAAGGTAGTTTCCATTTCTACTACTACTACTATTATTATTATTATTATTATTATTATTATTATTATTATTATTATTATTATTATTATTATTATTATTATTATTATTATTATTATTATTATTATTATTATTATTATTATTATTATTATTATTATTCTTATTATTATTATTATTATTATTGTTATTATTATCATTGTTGTTGTTATTATTATTATTAATAATTATTGTTATTATTACAAGTATCATAATCATTATTATTATTATCATTATAAGTATTATTATTCATATTATAATGAGTATTATTATTATTATTATTATTATTATTATTATTATTATTATTATTATTATTATTATTATTATTATTATCATTATCATGACTAACATTAATAGTAAAATTAATATTTTTACAATTATTATTATTAATATCATTATTTGTATCACTAATAAAATTATCAACATTATTATCTTTAATGTTAAAGAAGTATTACTATCTTTAATGTTAAAGAAGTATTATTATCATTTAAAAGCTTATTAGTATTATCATCACTAATATTATTATTATTAGTATTATTAATTATCAATATTATTATTATTACTAATATTAAAGTTATTATTAACATTAATATTAAAAACATGGTTATAATTAAAAGTATCATTTTAACTTATCATTTTTATCAAAATTACCTTCTTTATTGAAATTATTATTACTACTATCATTATTATAATTCTTATTATTAAAGGTATTAAAATTGTCATTGTATTAAATTATCATTTTTAATAAAGATTGCCATTACTATTAAAAACTATCATTTTAATTATCATCAATAGAATCATTAATATTATTATCATTTTTATTAATATTAATATTATCATTATTATTATTATTATCATTACTAATATTATTTTAGTATTATTAAAATTACTATTTTAACAAATAAATGATATATATATAAATTTATTTACACATAACATAATAAAATTTATTTTTAGAATATATAAAATAAATAACTTACATGTTATTAATATAAAAATGACATAACTAAATACATTTATATATATAAACTTATTCAAATTACGAGTATATGTGTTAATATATATACTTGATATAGGTTCGTGAATCTGAGGTCAACTTTGTACTTGTTCGGTGCCATCATATGTGTATTTACTACAAACTATCGTATCTTATCGTGAGTTTTCATAGCTCCCTTTTTATCTATATTTTTGGGCTGAGAATACATGCAATATTTTATATCTGTTTTACAAAATAGATACAAGTACTAAACTTAATTCTACGTGGGTTAGAATCAAAAATATTCCCTTAGCTTGGTAACTTAATCTATTGGTCTCTGTACCATAGGCGCGAATCCTATTGAAAGATCTATCGGGTTTGACAACCCCATATGGGCTAGTCGCGCTAGCAGTCAACGGATGTTTAGTACTTCGAGGGTATTTATCGCACTTGATTCGGTGCTCTATAGACATCAGGGGTATTCATTATTATATTATTATCATTAAGGCTTGTTACCAGGTGCCCATAGTTGTAGAATCTTTTTATTACACTGCGGTGTAAGGATATTTATGGAAACTGAAATCTTGTGATCTATTACTATTATCAAAATCATTAATTATGACAAACCTATGAACTCACTCAAACTCGTGTTGACTCTTTAAGCATGTTTATTCTCAGGTACTTTTTGCTTCCGCTGTAAAACTTTGCTGTTACATAGAAGTCAAGCCAAGCACTGGGACCAGAGTTAACATCGCTGTTAATGGTTTTTGACGGGGTGTTAAAGTTGGTATCAGAGTTGATTTAATTCTGTTTTGAGCGGATTAATCGTAGAGGGGGTTCTCACAGTGTTACCTGTGACGAAGCATTGGCTTTTGCCCCTTGCAGTCCCTTCCTACGGTTAGCCGGTTTGGCGGAGACGCAGGCTGTAAAATCAGTGTCCGAGGTACGCTCAGTGGTCACCCTGTTCTCCGGAAAGGCACTGAGTGGGTTTCTACCCCAACTTTAATGTTATTAAACTTATTATCAGAGCGTTGGTCTTAGCGAACTAGAATTTGCATTAATGTGTCTAACCGGTAGTTGTTAGGATGCATTAGTGAGTCTAGACTTTGACCGTATGTGTTTATTTTAAATTTTACTTATCATTTCTTGTCGAAAAATTTCAACTTATTTTTAAGTCAATTCTCTATATGATTGAATGCTTTCGAATCGATAAGCAAACTTGTTATTATGAATCTCAAAATTTTGAAAGGTTTTATGAAGTCATTTTATGTGACTAAATTATATTCTAATATTCCTATATTATTTATTAAATAAAAAGGTGTGACTATGTGTTTGTACGTTCCTACGTATAATGTTTTTATTCGATGAATCGTCTCGGTTTCCAAACCAACGATTAGACTTTCGAGATTTCCATATCTGAATTATTTTAATACGATATTCCGATATCGTATGAGTTAATAAAATATTCCTATGTTTTATTTCTTAAATTATTATTCTTCTCGCGTATTTAATTTGGGCAGCGGTATTTTTCTCGGATCGCGCTCGTTTAATCGTCGGGCCAATGTATAAAAATCAAATTTTGATGAGTGGGTCATCTAGGACATGCTAGCTGAAATTCTCATGGATAACCCAGATTTATAGGGTGCATTAAAGTCTAGTATACAGCCTGACCTATAGCTTTAAAATATTATTACTTGCATTATACATATACACATATTTTATTCTGTCACTCTGGGAGGAACTCCCATTGTGATTCACAATATTCTATAACTCACGCGCATTATCTTTATAAGATCACCTCAGTTGGTGAAACCGAGGGATGTCACTCATGATTTCTAAAATTCTTGACATTCCTATGTCATCTATCATGATTTTATGTATTACGTATGTATTACATGAAATATTATCCATGATTTTTGAAACTCCTATATTTGTTACTATTCATACTCAAACGTATATAACCTCCTTGTTATATCACGTACCTATATGCCTTATGTCTTTGTGCATTAGTTTGCGAACCAAAAAATGTCATTATTGACTCATAAAGATTCTTGATAACTCAAAGACATTATCATGCCATCACTATTCATATTCATTACTTTCAAAATCTTTGCTTTCTCATTATTTTTGATCATTGAACTTTCTTGACGGTTGGCGTCTACGAAACTCTAGAATGGAAGGGTTTGGATTACCGATTTAAAGGATCCTATAGCTCAAGCCCCTAGACCTGAATAGGCCATTACGAATTAAAAGTCTTTAATCGAAAGATTATCTGATTACATACTTATCATTTTTATCTCGACACGTCATACTGCAATTATTGCATAAATGGGGTATAGACAAATCATATCTTATCATATTTATCCCAGTAGACTTTGTCTGACACTTTTCCTAAACTTCCTCCGTAAATTAACGAATCTTTTTGCTATATATACGTATTCGAGGAGACGAATATATCATTCAGTATTCAACACACATCTCATATCAAAAACCCTTTATCCGATCATATAATATGGATTTCTCACTTGATTCCTCGAACTCCTCGAGCTCCAATGGCAGCGTAACCGGAATGAACCAACCAATTAGTCATCATCTTTTCTGGATGAATTGGGGGTGGGTTTCGTAGTCGACTTAATCAATGAAGACAAGAAGAAGGTGATCCCTTCCACCCACCAAATTGTCCTATTGGCGAAGAACCTGAAGCACTTACCGGCGAACCAATCCGAAACACCATTTTCACCCTCATTTTCAGGATATCCCTTCACGAATATATAATATCTAGAATTCTAGATCTTATTCATCCTCTTGTCCGAACCGCCAATCATCCCGGTATAATAGAAGAAGTCAACAAGCTTCACGCTCGAATAGTGACTCTAGAGAATATGGTGCAAAATCTAAGAGCATCAGCAGCACCAGAAGCATAATCAGCACCGACAGCACCACCAGTATCAGCAATAGCATCACCACCATCATCAACACCACCAATAGCAACATCTTCATCCCACGCCTCAACATCACTCGGTACCGCAAACATCAACATCATACGTCCCATAGATATCAAGGAATATTAGTAATAATGAGTTAAGATGTATTGACTCATTCTTCCTAAAGAATTATATATGTATACCTTATATATATATATATATATATATATATATATATATATATATATATATATATATATATATATATATATATATATATATAAGGTTTGGAACAATAAGAAATCTTTTCGTACTAAGCTATTACGTGTGAATCTTAACTATTATGTACTATTTGGTTAATTCATATCACTAACATGCTATGATGTACATCCTTCATTAATAACTTAACAATCGTTAATCACTGCTTCAACACAATAAACTTCATTTCATAATAAACCAAGTGTATTACTCAAATACACGATTGATTGTATTCTTTCATTTTCGATGTACTCGAAACTTTCTAGAAAACATCATTCGTGCCTTACGAATTTCACAATAATTTCACAATAATTTCACGAGCATCAACATCATATACCGAGGTATATCAATAACAAATACGATGAAGTATTGATTCATAACTTCATTAAAGAAATATTTCGCGACGATTATGTAATCTCTAAAGTTTTGGAGATTATTTATCCTCGTTTCAACCATAAATCAAATGAGTTTAATATTATATTAACTCATTAAATCCATAATTACATCTGAGGGAAGATATATATGTACGTATATTTCCATAAAGATTATAATTAAAAATTCTTTTGTACAAACTGTTGATTGAGAAAATATTTTAACGGGTAGGTAAAACCCGAGAAATATTTATATCTCCCATTAATATGTTACATTGTAAATTCTTCAAAATTCTTGAAAACACCTCAGAACTATAACCAATGATTCAGATTCGTTAAACTTTGAGAATGCTGACGAAGCAGCAAAAGCTGTAAAGGGTCTTAATGACCAAAAGCTTGATGATAAAGAATGGTACGATGGAGAAGCTCAAAAGAAAACTTGGTATCCATGAAGGAGGTTGTTGATAATTCACGAAGATCAAACATATAACCAAAGAATCTAGATGATTCAATTTCTGAAGGAAATCACAGAAGATCTTCTTACATATCTTAAATCCTTACAGAAGAATTTTCCTCATTATCATTTGATCTTAGAAAATTCTAAGATATCATCGTATCTTTCATTATAAATATCCTCTATATTTCTAAAGATATCTTCATAACAATTCTTGTCCGCAATTAATTATCTCTATGCGATATCTTTATCACATCATAAAGGAAACTGTTTTAGTTTCTATATTCTGTAAAATTCAAGTTTAAATTATAAATGTTTTGAAGAAGTGTTGGGAATTGAAGCATGAGTTAGTATAATATAATGACGTCAGGCCAACGTGATTATATTACAGTTAGTCATGCTAAATTTCTAATGCAAGATGATAATTCATAGACTTTACAATCATCATGTGCCATGTTACACGACTTTTACATTCTATTTAACCTCTAAACATATCAAGAAAATATTTTTCTTGATGATTCGGTCTTTTCCGGATATTCTGGTAATTTGACAAATCAAATCGTACTATTACCTTTCCTTTCTACTTTGTATATTATGATCATTCGAAACTCCATACCTACGAATTCTGTACCATTATTCACTTGACTTGAAGTCGGGAAGAAGAAACAAAAGCATAGAGCTCCGACATATAAGGGAAAATATAAAGCCCGATAATAACACCGAAATTACAAACCGTGTATATCAATGCGTATAGCAACATAAAGACATGGGAGAATTAAAAATACTATAACCCCAAGATAATAGTAGAAGTGAATAGATTCCTCCGGTGGTAAATGGAAAAGAAGAATGACAGATGCGATAGTTAGAAAAATATCAAGGATCAGAACTGGATTACGCATTTCCTTAATCTTTTGGAAGTATGAATTGAGGAAGAAAGTATAGAAGTGTTGAAGATAATGAAACGGAAGAAGCCAATTTATAGCGAAATTCCAGACACGTCAATCGAGGCAATTTACCGCATTTAATCAAAGAAAATCCCAAATTCCTTAATTACCGGAGAATCAAATCTTATAGATTATGAAGATTTCCTTTAATCCCTTGAATCCTGGAAATCAACTTTACTACATCAAAAGTAAGACAAATCTTTATCCTCCACATTACACTCTTTTGTGATAGCTTCGTTTATACTCTTCCTGTAATCGAATCGTTTCATCCATATTACCCAATGTTGATAAAACTCTATTTTTCAACTCATATTCATCATTCTTGTTGTAAACAATGATGATCTCTGTCAAATTTCATGACCATGATTTTCATGAACTCCTCTCTATTTTGTCTACCCTAATATTGTGGCATAAACGCTCAAGGTTTAAATAAGCTCAATATTACTCATAACACATATCATGTATCCAATTTACTGAAATAACTTGTAAAATATCATCAATCCTTTTTGAGAAAACCAAATCGATGACACTCTTGTTAATCCTTTAGATAACCTCCGCATTAATGATAAAATGCACTTCATAGAAGAACCTGTAGAATTTATGGTTCGTATGATTTAAACTCTTGAAACAAAATAATATTCTATCCGTTGAAATTCACCCAAGGCCCCGAACATACCTGGGAACGTGAAAACCAAATAAAAATATCCTCACCTGTTTACAAACAACGCCGATTGATGGAAACAACTAAATTTCGGGACGAAATTTCTTTTAACGGGTAGGTACTATAACAACCCGGAAATTTTCGACAAAATTTAAACCTAATTTTTATATAATTCCAACGATTCACGAACAATTATTTGAAAATAATTATGTATTAGTATTATTATTAATATTGTTTTAAACAATATTATCATTAATTATTTTATTTCATTTACAATCATTATTATTATCAGTATTATTAATAATATTATTAATATCATTAATATAATTACTAATATATTATTAACATCATCATTATTAATACAACTTATTATTAATATTATTATTATTATTAATACTATTATTGATATTGATATTTATCATTATCCTTATTACTATGAAACTAAGACAAATTATTATTATTATCATTATTATCATTTGCAATTATCATTATCAGTATTGTCATTTAATATTATTATTATCAAAATTATTATCATTATCATTTATTATATGATTTAAATTATTAGTATTACCATTACTAGTATTATTATTACTAATATTATTATTATTATTATTATTATTATTATTATTATTATTATTATTATTATTATTATTATTATTATTATTATTATTATTATTAATATTATTATTATTATACTTATTATTATTATTATTATTATTATTATTATTATTAATTATCATTATTAATTATCATTATTAATAATATTAAAGTATTATTGTTATTATTAATACAATTATTATTAATTTGTATTATTATTAATAAAATTATTAATTATTAATCAATTAAAATATGTAAAGATGATGCAGACAATAAAAAAAAAGAAAAAAAATTAGGTATCTGCCTTCCTTATTACTTTATAGAAAGCAAAATTAGGTATTACACTTTTGATTTTTTTCTTCATCGTGATTATTTTTTTTATATGCTACTGGCTATGAATTTGTATTTATATGAATCATTTTTTGTTATAAAATAAATGAATTTCATCTCACATTCATATTCATTACTGCAATCCATGAAATCAAAAATAGAATATATATATATATATATATATATATATATATATATATATATATATATATATATATATATATATATATATATATATATATATATATATATATATATATATATATATATATATATATATATATTACGATACCTCTGTTCTTCCATTTTTGTCCAAAATTCGAAAACGAATCCCATTTAAAAATCTATAAATGCCATCTTGTTAGAATTCCTTTAATCAAACTATCTGCAAAGTTTGATCTCTCAATTCCTTGTAACGATTCTTAATTTTGAAGTCAAAGTTTTTAATTTTAAAAGTCAAACATTTGTTCTAGATAAAATTCGTGTTCTTTGTTATGATTTCAATTAAATTGATGTTTCCAATAGATTTTAGGAATGATTTAAAACCTTTTTCATTTAGGAATCGGGAGCTAAAACGTTTTTAAAGTCGAAATCAAGATTTTTTTTAAAGAAAGTATCGACAGCAGCAGGCTGCTGTTATGATTTTTTTTAAATTTTTTTCCTTTTTTAATATAGCATTTAAATTTAATATTGATTCGTTATTATGTAGAAGTATTTATTTTTGATGATTGATTCTTACTGGGTCTATTTGATGATGTTGAAGAAGAAGAAGAACATTTAAATACGAGATATATATAATTAAAACTCGTATTAAATCAGAAAAACTGAATAGATTAGATGGTTAAGGGGTGTTTGAGTTATTCGAGAGGTCTCGGGTTCGATCCCGATCTCTGGCATACTTTTTTGGAAAAAGGCTTATAAGGTAGTTTCCATTTCTATTATTATTATTATTATTATTATTATTATTATTATTATTATTATTATTATTATTATTATTATTATTATTATTATTATTATTATTATTATTATTATTATTATTACAAGTATCATAATCATTATTATTATTATTATTATTATCATTATAAGTATTATTATTCATATTATAATGAGTATTATTATTATGTAATTATTAAAATCATTATCATGACTAACATTATAACTATACCGTATGACACCATCGATGCGCAACGTAAGGTTGTAGGTTTCTATATATACAATTGCACCATATAATCTGAAAACCAAAACAAAAAGATGAACAACTAATAAGAGTGAGTAGTACCAAAATTATTGTCCCATATAAACGTAATATGCGAAGCAACATCGATTAGTGACCTCCAAATCAAAATCTAATTCAGAAAGTCAAACATTATTTTGTGTACTCGACGACAAAAAACCATAGCATCGATGCAGTAAAAAGTGAATCTATTAACAATTCAAAGACAACAACAATTGTATAATCAAAAATCAAATTAATAGAGGCATACGGGAAAAAATAATACTCCGTATCTAATTTCAGTTCTGATGTTGGGAAAGAAGAGTGGAGGAGAAGATAATAAAGGAAAATCTTATTTCACTTTTGGAGTAGCTGTGTGTCAATAAAGGAAAAACGTGGACGTCAAATGTTGGGGAAGGGAAGCAGGTGGTGGCAGATTGAAGCAAATTAAAAGAAGCAGGTGGTGGCGGTTTGAGACAATTTGCTACAGTAAATAAATGGTTTCAAAATTAAAGAAGGCCAAAGAGGGGTGCCATGTGTCACATGAAGGTTGAGAAACAGTAAAAAGGTCATCTTCTTATCTATATACTTATATAAAAAAGAGTTTAATTTATCCTTGTTGTCATTAGGAGCATATTAATAGGGATTAATGACAAGTGAAAATTACACATATTAAATCCACATGATTTTTTATTATAAATAATTTATAATTAACAAATTAATTAATTAAAAAACATTATTTGGAAAGAAAATTAATAAAAAAATTGATTAACAAATATATGGACAATACATTGAACATGTCACTTTTTCAAAATATGTATCTCTTCTCTTTAACACACTCTTACCCCAATTTAGCCATAAAATAACGATGCAGAAAATTCACAATAGATTATTAATTAAACAATGTGGAAAAATCAAATGATGTAATCTAATTGCTTAACATCCAACGGAACAATCGTATAACTTGGCATCATTGATTTTATCTCCCTAACCCGTATCTCTCTTCAAAAAGGCAAGGAACCGATGATTTTATCAATATATTCAAACAACAAGAAATGCGTGAATCAATTTCAATACAATATTTAATTTTAAGGTATTATTCTACTATATTGTTCAATTGGTTAATTTAAATGATAGTTTTTATAATATGTTGATAGATATCCTATTTTAATCTCATTTTTATAAATTTGTTGAAATTATGGAATAGTGATGTGAATATATTACCAATTATATATCAATTTTTAAACCTGTCAAATTCAATAAAAAAAAGTGAATGATCTGTTACCGTAATTTATGGAATAGTGATGACGATAAAAATTAAAATTAGAGAAATTATAATAGCGTGTTATTCTGATCTTAAACCTTCTTTAAATTCGCTTTTCTGCTTCGTGTGTTTGGGTTTAAATGACCCCTTCAACTATAACTATGTACATTGGTTTTTATTTCACTTTTTCTTAGTTTTTATTGTTTTTTTTTTCTAAATTATCTATTTTGGTCTAAATTTGCTTCCGGCCGTTATCCATATTTGTTTTGTTATCAATATGTAGTTATAGAAAACAGCAGGTCTATCTATCATATCACTAATTGATAATGCTAAAAACGAACATATATTTCATAGCATTATCCCTCAAGAAATACAAGCTTTTAGTTGAAGTTGTCCTAATTACAAGTAATATTCGTTTAAATAATAAAAGGTGAAGACAAAAGACAGATTCGACGAATTGAAGACGCAAACGACCAAAAAGCTCAAAAGTACAAAATACAATCAAAGAGGTTCCAATTATTGATAAGAAACGTCTCAGAATTACAAGAGTACAAGATTTAAAACGCAAAGTACAAGATATTAAATTGTACGCAAGGACGTTCGAAAATCCGGAACCGGGACCAGAGTCAACTCTCAACGCTCGACGCAACGGACTAAAAATTACAAGTTAACTATGTATATAAATATAATATGATATATAATTAATTATATAAATTATATATATATTATATTTATATATTAAAACCGTCGGCAGACTAGGATCCAAACTTGTGTGAGCTGGATTTACGAACTCCGCGACTCTCGGAGTTTGTAGTGCAAAAATTCCGCAACTCGCGGAGCTGTCCTGGACAAAAATGCCTATAAAAGCTCGCGCATTCTGAATGTTTTATATATCCTTTTTCTTCTTCTCTCATCAAACGTATTATATATATATATATATATATATATATATATATATATATATATATATATATATATATATATATATATATATATATATATATATATATATATATATATATATATATATATATATATATATATATATATATATATATATATATTATAATTATAATTTTAATTCTAATAATAAGGGTATGTTAGCGAATGTTGTAAGGGTGTAAGTCGAAATTCTGTCCGTGTAACGCTACGCTATTTTTAATCATTGTAAGTTATGTTCAACCTTTTTAATTTAATGTCTCGTAGCTAAATTATTATTATGCTTATTTAAATCAAAGTAATCATGATGTTGGGCTAATTACTAAAATTGGGTAATTGGGCTTTGTACCATAATTGGGGTTTGGACAAAAGAACGACACTTGTGGAAATTAGACTATGGGCTATTAATGTGCTTTATATTTGTTTAACTAAATGATAGTTTGTTAATTTTAATATAAAGATTTGCAATTGGACGTCCCTATAAATAACCATATACACTCGATCGGACACGATGGGCTGGATATTTATATGTACGAATAATCATTTATTTAACCGGACACGGGAATGAATTAATAGTCTATGGAATTATTAAAACAGGGGTGAAATTATGTACAAGGACACTTGGCATAATTGATAACAAAGTATTAAAACCTTGGGTTACACGCAGTCGATAACCTGGTGTAATTATTAAACAAAGTAATAAAATCTTGTTACAGTTTAAGTCCCCAATTAGTTGGAATATTTGACTTCGGGTATAAGGATAATTTGACGAGGATACTTGCACTTTATATTTATGACTGATGGACTGTTATGGACAAAAACCAGACGGACATATTAAATAATCCAGGACAAAGGACAATTAACCCATGGGCATAAAACTAAAATCAACACGTCAAACATCATGATTACGGAAGTTTAAATAAGCATAATTCTTTTATTTCATATTTAATTTCCTTTATTTTATATTTAATTGCACTTCTAATTATCGCACTTTTATTTATTGTTATTTAATTGCACTTTTAATTATCGTACTTTTTAATTATCGCAATTTTATTTTATCGCAATTTTATTTATCGCAATTTCATTATCGTTATTTACTTTACGCTTTAAATTAAGTCTTGTATTTATTTTTAATATTTTACATTAGGTTTTAACTGCGACTAAAGTTTTAAAAATTGACAAACCGGTCATTAAACGGTAAAAACCCCCCTTTATAATAATAATATTACTTATATATATATTTGTATTTTTATAAAGTAAAACTAATATAGCGTTAAGCTTTGTTTAAAAGATTCCCTGTGGACGAACCGGACTTACTAAACACTACACTACTGTACGATTAGGTACACTGCCTATAAGTGTTGTAGCAAGGTTTAAGTATATCCATTCTATAAATAAATAAATATCTTGTGTAAAATTGTATCGTATTTAATAGTTTTTTCTAGTAAAATATAAGCTATTTCATATAAACCTCTGCGCACATCAAGTATTTTTGGCGCCGCTGCCGGGGAACGCCTAAGCGAAACGCCACATAAAAAAAAAGATTTTATTAAGTTTTAATTAGTTTTTGTAAAATATATACTTTTTAAATATAAAAAAAATATAAAAAATTAAAAATCGAATAAAAAAATAAATATATAAATTTATTTTTATGATTTTTAAAATTATAAAGTATTTTATTTCTATTTTAGTTTTTGAAATATAACTTTTATTTAATTTATATAAATATTTTAATTAAATTAAAAACAGAAAAGAAAAAAATATATAAAAAAACTGAAACTATCGAATTTATACCTGCACCTCATTTGAATTTTCAAACCCCACGACTCGCAGAGTTTTTCTAGTACATAGCACCGCGACTCGCGGAGCCACCCTGACACGAACAGAAACCCTATTCTGCATTAATTACGGTGTAATTATTATTATTATTATTATTATTTAATTAAAACCCTAATTAGGGTTAGTATTTTAAATAATTAATTAATTTAGTTTTATTTATTTAATTTGTATTTTAAGTTTAATTAGTTTAATTAGTTTATAAAATTAATAGTTTTATAAAATAAATAATATAAAAATAATATTTTTATAAAAATTGTACTTTTTACAACTTTTAGTTTATTTTTATATTTTGTCCCTTTTTATTCGTTTTTAGCGTAATTTTTGTATTTTTCGCTCATTTTTAGTTTTAAGTTCTAGTATTTTGCCGTAACTTATTTTTTACTTCTAGATTTTTAGGTTTTGCAGTAAAATCCCATAAGTGCTTTCTCTTTAGACTAAGATTTAGGTGCTTAAGAATTTTGCGACGCCTATCTAAGTTTTAGTACCTTTTTAAGATATTGCCATTTGGGATATAGTTTTACTTGTAAGCTTTAATATTTTTAGACGCAACTTTTAATTCTTAGTTTTTAGTTCTTTTTTAAGTTTCAACGCGCTACTTTCTTACTTTCATTTTTCGACGCCTTTTACCTATGTATCAATTATCACTCCAATTAGTAATCTCAATTTGCAATTTTAATTTTAAGTTAGTGATAATAATAAGGTTGGGTTAGTCGAGTGTTTTAAAGTTTCATAGTCACTCTTTTTCTTTCTTATTTTTCGACGCCTTTTATTTTTCAACCCTTTTATTTTTCGACCTTTTTCGACGCGCTCTTTTTCTTTCTTTTTTCTCGACATTCTAGTTTTAGGACATAGATTTTTATTCTACTTCTTCTCTAAATTTCTTAAAATTACGAAAATTTAATTTAAGTGGTTAAATTGATAGACATCAAAATTTTTTGGTTCGTAGTAATAGTTGGATTTGTACGTGGACCGGGTTATTGGAGCCAAACAGTACTCAATTATATTGAGACCAAACGAATCCTGCCCCTCTGCTGCATCTTTTGGCTATTCGAAACGTGGGCAAAATCACAAAAGTCTATTAATTGGATAACTTATATAATTTTTCTTTCTTTTTAAAAAACTAATAGGATATTCAGTGAATGCACCGAGCAAGACGTTCACCACCTTTTGTACGTTCACCACCTGTAACCAGTTCAAGACATCTAGCAAATATTGTCGCCGTTGATTTTTCTTTAGAATCGTCATCCAGTCGACCAAATACTCCAATTCAAATTTCCGATAATCCATTTTTTGAACCCGACCTCACAATTGAGAATTCGGAGAATATTCAGGGACAATTCATAGATCCTGAACCATTAATTTTTCCTTCGGAACCACCAATCATTCAAACAGAGATTGTTGAGGAGCGAACCATTAAAGCAGAATCCTCTAGTGATTCAGATTCAACAAATTCAATTATGGAAAATCTGGAACCTTTAAGTATGGAAGACCGAATGAGAGCTAAACGCACTGGCCAAGGTCACACAATTACTCATCCAGACATTAATGCGCCAGATTATGAAATCAAAGGACAAATTCTACACATTGTAACTAATCAATGCCAATTTAGTGGTGCGCCGAAGGAAGATCCAAATGAACATCTTCGTACCTTTAATAGAATCTGCACACTATTTAAAATAAGAGAAGTAGAGGATGAACAGATATATCTCATGTTATTTCCCTCGACTTTAAAGGGAGAAGCCAAAGATTGGTTGGAATCGTTACCTGAAGGGGCGATTGATACATGGGAAGTTTTAGTTGAAAATTTTCTTAAACAATTCTTTCCGGCATCTAAAGCCGTAAGACTTCAAGGAGAAATTGTTACGTTCACACAGAAACCAAATGAAACTCTATATGAGGCGTGGACAAGAATTGGAAAGTTATTAAGAGGATGTCTGCAACATGGTTTAGACACCTGTCAAATAGTACAAATATTCTACCAAGGATGCGACATCACTACAAGGAAAGACATCGATATAGCAGCTGGTGATTCTATTATGAAGAAAACCGAAACTGATGCTTACAAAATTATTGATAACACTGCTTCCCACTCACATGAGTGGCACCAAGAAAAAGATATTGTTAGATCATCTAATGCAGCTAGAGCCGATTCTAGCCATGACTTAGATTCCATTTCCACAAAGATAGATGCTGTCGAGAGACGAATGGAAAAGATGACTAAAGATATTCACTCAATACGAATTAGTTGTGAGCAGTGTGGAGGACCACATTTGACAAAAGATTGTCTCAGTATTGAGCTAACAATGGAACAAAGAGAGAATATTTCATACATAAACCATAGGCCTGGAAATAATTATCAGAATAATTATCAACCGCCAAGACCAATTTACAATCAAAACCAGAATTATAACCGAAATATTCCATACAACAATCAACAAGGTCCTAGTAATCAACAAGTATCCAACAATACTTACAACCAGTAAAGACCTAATTTTCAAAACAAACCACCACAACCCGATGATAAAAAGCCAAATTTAGAAGATATGATGACGAAGCTAGTTGAATCTCAAACACAGTTTTTCACATCTCAGGAACAAAATGCTCAAGCATTTAGAAATCAACAAGCTTCTATTCAAAATTTGGAACAAGAAGTAAGTAACCTAGCAAGGTTAATATGTGAAAGAAAATCGGGAAGTTTACCTAGTGATACAAATGCTAACCCCCGGAATGAAACAGCTAAAGCCATTACCACAAGAAGTGGTATTACACTTAAACCACCTGAAATACCTGTAACTTCTGATGAAGCTATTCCTACTCCACAAGAGCCACAACCTGAACAAGATAAGGAAAAAGAACCGGTAGTTAAAAAGGTTAATGAAGATAACACAGTTAAGGCTAAACCTTATGTTAAACCATACCAACCACCACTTCCTTACCCGAGTAAAATGAAAAAAGAGAGACTTGAAGCCGAGCAATCCAAATCCTTGGATAGGTTTAAACAGATAAATGTAAATCTTCCTTTCATTGATGTGATTTCAGGAATGCCTAGATATGCTAAATTTCTGAAAGATCTAATCACAAATAGAAAGAAAATGGAAGAACTCTCGGCCGTTACTATGAATGCTAATTGTTCAGCAGTGCTGTTGAATAAGATACCAGAAAAATTATCAGATCCAGGAAGTTTCACTATTCCATGTTTTCTGGGTAGTCTTAGTTCAATAGAAGCATTGGCAGACTTAGGTGCTAGTATAAATCTAATGCCGTATTCACTATACGCTAAACTAGACCTTGGAGAATTGAAACCAACAAGAATAAGCATACAACTAGCCGATTGATCAATAAAATATCCTAGAGGGATAATGGAGAACATGCTAGTTAAAGTTGGTACTTTAGTATTTCCAGTAGATTTTGTTGTTCTGAACATGGAAGAAGATTCTCAAGTTCCTCTCATATTAGGAAGACCATTCTTAAACACGGCTAAAGCAATGATAGACGTGTTTGGTAAGAAACTGACCCTAAGTATAGAGGACGAGAGTATTACCTTTTCAGTTGATAGAGCTATGCAACAACCACAATATGCAGATGATACATGTTATTATATTCAAACTATAGATTCACATGCAGAATTGTTAGAAGAATTTCCAGAATTACAAGGAACAGCAGAATGTTCTTTAGGAGAAGGAGCTGAACCAATTGATGAAACTGAAATGTTAGCTACACTAATGGCTAATGGATATGAACCAACAACAGAAGAAATTCAAATGCTAAAAGAAGAAGACAGATATCGATATAAATCATCGATAGAAGAACCACCAACATTAGAGTTAAAGCCACTTCCAAACCATTTGGAATACGCTTATTTACATGGTGAATCTGAATTACCTGTAATAATATCGTCTTCTCTTACTGAAAATGAGAAATCTCAACTCATTTCTGTATTAAAAGCTCATAAACCAGCCATTGCATGGAAGATTCATGATATTAAAGGAATAAGTCCTTCGTATTGCACACATAAAATCCTTATGGAAGAAGGTCATAAAACGTATGTGCAACGCCAACGAAGACTAAATCCTAATATGCAAGATGTTGTTAAAAAAGAAATTATTAAACTGCTAGATGCAGGTTTAATTTATCCAATTTCTGATAGTCCATGGGTAAGCCCAGTTCAATGCGTACCTAAGAAGGGTGGCATGACTGTCATTACAAATGAAAAAAATGAGCTTATTCCTACTAGGACTGTAACAGAATGGCGTGTTTGTATTGATTATAGAAAATTAAATGATGCCACCAGAAAAGATCACTTTCCCTTAGCTTTCATTGATCAAATGTTGGAAAGATTAGCCGGAAATAGTTACTATTGTTTTCTTGATGGTTTTTTCGGATATTTTCAAATTCCAATAGCACCCGAAGATCAAAAGAAAACCAGGTTCATGTGCCCTTATGGTACTTTTGCTTACAAACGCATGCCATTTGGACTTTGCAACGCCCCTGCAACCTTTCAAAGGTGCATGATGGCGATTTTTCATGACATGATAGAAGAATGCATGGAAGTTTTCATGGATGACTTTTCAGTCTTCGGTGATACATTTGAAACATGTCTAGCTAATCTTGAACGAATGCTTATTAGATGCGAACAATCAAATCTAGTGCTTAATTGGGAGAAATGCCATTTCAGGGTTAAAGAAGGCATCGTTCTTGGTCATAAAATCTCAAAGGAAGGAATTGAAGTGGATAGAGCTAAAGTAGATGTAATTGCTAAACTTCCACATCCCACCAATGTTAGAGGAATTAGGAGTTTTCTAGGGCATGCCGGTTTTTACCGACGTTTCATAAAAGATTTTTCTAAAATTGCCACTCCTATGAATAAACTCCTAGAAAAGGATGCTCCATTCATCTTTTCAGAGGAATGTATCAAATCTTTTAATATTCTTAAAGAAAAACTCACTAATGCGCCGATCATGATAACTCCAAATTGGAATCTACCATTTGAACTAATGTGCGATGCAAGTGATTTTGCAATGGGAGCCGTTTTAGGACAAAGGATTGAAAAACGATTTCAACCTATATATTATGCTAGTAAGATGTTACAAGGAGCACAAACAAATTATACAACTACTGAAAAAGAACTCCTTGCTATTGTCTTTGCTTTTGACAAATTTCGTTCATATCTCGTTCTAGCTAAAACGGTGGTCTATACCGACCATTCTGCTCTTAGATACCTATTTTTGAAATAAGATGCTAAACCAAGATTAATCCGTTGGATCTTACTCTTACAAGAGTTTGATATTGAAATCCGAGATAAATGAGGAGCAGAAAATCTCGCCGCTGGTCATCTTTTTCGTCTTGAAAATCCCGAATTAGAAGTTCTAAATGAATCGGCCATACAAGACAACTTTCCTGATGAATATCTATTAAAGATAGATCATAATGAAATTCCATGGTTTGCTGACTATGCAAACTACTTAGTTTGTGGATTCCTTGAAAAAGGATTGTCGTACCAAAAACGAAAGAAATTCTATAGTGATATAAAACACTATTTCTGGGAAGATCCACATCTGTTTAATAGTTGTCCCGATGGAATAATACGCCGATGTGTATTCGGAGATGAAGCTAGTAAAATTTTAAACCATTGTCACACAGGACCAATAGGAGGGCATTATGGGCCTCAACTAACAGCAAGGAAAGTTTATGATGCTGGATTCTATTGGCCTACAATTTACAAAGACGCACAACTTCTTTGCAAATCCTGTGATGCTTGTCAAAGGGCCGGAAAAATAAGTCAACGTGATGAAATGCCACAAAATGTCATTCAAGTATGTGAAGTATTTGACATTTGGGTTATTGACTTTATGGGTCTATTTCCAAAATCTCATAATAATCTCTATATTCTCGTAGCCATTGATTATGTATCTAAATGGGCGAAAGCGCAAGCTCTCCCAACTAACGATGCACAAGTTGTAGTCAACTTTTTAAAACGTCTTTTTGCAAGGTTTGGAACACCGAAAGCTTTAATAAGTGATCGGGGTACTCATTTCTGTAATAATCAACTTGAGAAAGTTCTCAAAAGATATGGAGTAACTCATAAAATCTCCACCGCATATCATCCACAAACAAGTGGACAAGTTGAAAATACCAACCGAGCTTTAAAACGTATTCTAGAGAAAACCGTAGGATCAAATTCGAAGGAATGGTCCATAAAATTGGAGGATGCACTCTGGGCTTTTAGAACAGCCTACAAAACTCCAATTGGAACCACACCTTTTAAACTCGTTTACGAAAAAGCATGTCATCTTCCAGTAGAAATTGAACACAAAGTATTTTGGGCTTTGAAGACATGTAATCTTGATTTACATGAAGCTGGACGTCTACGGTTAAGTCAATTAAACGAATTAGAAGAATTAAGACAAGAAGCATACGAAAATTCGCTAATCTATAAGGAAAGAACGAAGAAATGGCATGATAAAAGAATCAGAAGTTCAAAAGAATTTAAAGAAGGAGACAGAGTTCTTCTTTACAATTCACGATTCAAGCTATTTCCTAGAAAATTGAAATCAAGATGGTCTGGACCATTCATAGTCAAAAGAGTTTTCCCATACGGAACGATAGAATTAATAAATTCAAATGGGATTGAATTTAAGGTTAATGGTCACAGAGTTAAACATTACATAGATAGTCCGATGGAAGTCGACAACGAAGTTAATCACAATTTCAACACCACAGCTAACTAAGTGTGGGGAGAATCAAGTCTTTAAAGGTTAATATGTATTTCTGTTAGAGTTAGATTTTCTGTTTTCGTGTAGTTCTCGAAAATGGAACCCGAATGGTCGTTCCCTAGCAGACCCTAAAGAACTAGTCTTCTCCCCCCATTCTGAATTTTTATTTTTTTAGGTTTTTATGAAATGAAGACTTCCTGTGAACTAAACCATGGTTTAATGCTACACGCTTTGATCACTAAACGTAATAATGACACACTTCCGAGTGAACTGGTATCAGTAATCAGAGAAAAATTGGACGGAGTAAGAAAAGAATCCAGATACGAAGATAATAAGTTACAATTTGGTAAAGGAAAATCAAAATCCGCAGCGAAAAGAAGAGCACGACACCTTGAAAAATGTCACAAATGCGGAAAATGGTCACACGAAGGTAAATGTTCAAATAATCAAACCTATTCAAACACCAAATTTGTTACTTTATACAGAGATGGACCGTTCATATGTTTAGAAGAAAAAACATTAAATGCTCGAGGTTACGCCTATGTAGCCATGGAAAACCAATTAGTCCGACTATCTTATGAGTGGGCTAGAGCATATCACTAAGAAAATACCTCACAGGTAAAGTTTGTACAGTTTTTATTTTTATTTTTATTTTTAACCTTTTGATAATAAATGCTAATTTGTTCGCTATAAAGTATTAAATTGGTATTCAATAAAATTAGGTCTTGTGACAGAAATTATTGATATCATACAAAAATTTATTACATCACTGCGAAATTTAACGTTTATTCTTAAGGTATAAATATCTTTAATCAATCAACCCAAAATATTTCAAAAATTTGTCATGAGTTAAATTAGGTCATGGTACCGAAATTACTTTACCGAAAAGAGGGGCGCATATTTTTGATAATATTTGATTGATTAAAGTGGGATAAAAGACCAAAAAGATTTTTAATTTTATTTTTACCATGTTTTTTTTAAAATTAATATATAAATATTAATTTAATATTGTAAACTTATTTAAAATTGTAAATATTTGAAAAATTAATATAAGTTTGTATGTATAAAAACAAAAATATAATATAAGTTTGGTGTGAATTTTTAAATTTTTAAAAAAATATGAATTTTTAATTTTATGCATTTTAAATTTAAGTTTGGTGTGAATTTAAAAAAAAAAAAATTTACTTTATTTTGCTAAGTTAAAAATATGATTTTTAAAATTCGTCGTAAGTTGAAGACTAGGTCGTTGAACCGAAATTGCTTTACCCGAGGGAGGGACGAGAACTTTTATTATCATTATTTTTAATCTTATTGAATTAAAATATTCCAAAAACATTAAAAAAACCCATAAATCGTTGCTTTTAAAACCGCGCTTTAAATTGACAAATTTTAAAATTTTGTCGAGGGACGGACTAGGACATCGTTCCGAAACGACCTCGTCCTAAATAACAAGGGAAACAAAATTTTAAAATTAATTTATTAATTTGTTTTATAAGTTAAAGATTTCTAAAAAAAAATCCAATATGTTTGGAAACTTTGGTAAAATTTAATCATTTTTCTACGCTAATCACCCTCAATAATTTAAATTATTACTGATTTCTTACAAATGAGGGCATTGCAAGATCTTAAGTGTGGGAAGGGGTTAAATTCTTTCGGAATTTTAAATTTTTTTAATCTAAACACTTGGTTACCATTAAAAATACTAGTAACGCAGTAGTTGTATTAGAATCTAGTGCTCTCTGATAATAAAGAACATCCCTAGTCTTATATACTGACTACCCAATTCTAGTAAAAATTTTCAAAATTTTCCATTAAATGAACTCAAAATCATATTTATACATATTTATGAACGATAAAACTAGGTGTTAACACCGAAATTATTGTTACCTTGGAAAGGACATAAATTGAGAAACAAACCAAAATGTTAAAATTCATTTAAAATGGAATAGAGGAAAATAAAATGGCAAAGAAAGGAAAATAAAAGCCAAGTGTGGGAAATTTTTACCAAGTTATTCAAAATATATATCACATATTTTTGTACAAAAAATTGAAAATACTTTTTGTTTTGGACGATAATTAACTGTTTTACCCGATGAAAGAAAAGAAGAGATGGATCTACACGATGAATTAATTCCATCATTAAAAGGAAGTAAAGTCTTCCGAAAGAGAAACGCGCTTCTTGATTTAGGTTATGAAGTTGTCGTCCAGACCAGCTGTAGGTTGACGAAAAACCTAGAAAAGTCATCTCTAAAATCAGCAGGAAATCCATGGACCTCAGCATCAAACAGGGTCGCCAAGTGGTCAGATTTATCCTAACCATGAGAAGGATTTATCTCGTACAATGGGGAGGCACCGTGCAAATTAGCTTGATAAGACTAATGAATCAGATCCCCAGAAAGGATAATCTCCTTAAAGATCAAAAATCAGCTTTTAAGACTGATATTACTCAATCCTATAGATTGACCTTAAAGATTGAGAATTACAAACTCATAGAATTCAATGATATCTAAACTCGAGCTTGAACGAGAAAATATTTTGATCAAAATTTCAAACCGATTTGTTTTCTAAAAACCCATTTTCAATGCGTTCATTACCATTGAACGTAAAATCCTAGGAATTCATCTGGAATTCATTAGGTCACCAGAACCAAATCGGGTGTCAACCGTAAGAACGGTGGTTGCATAGTATGGTCAAAGACAGGACCTTATGCTAGACCGGAAAATTATAAGAGTGAGCTTTACTATTGCTCCTACAAAGGATAGTAATTGCATACGACACGTTATAGACCATAATTAAAAGCATTTCAGGGGATATTGCCTTAACAGTTGCTTGTTCAACGCTTCCCTTTACAACCTGACGGTAGTTTATCGAAAGGCAATATACGGAACAAGTGTACTGGACGTGTTGCTTTCCCAATACAAGGTTAGCAAGTGGGTGACATAAAACCGCAAGTTTTGAGCTAAAATTTTCAAATCTAAAACCCACCAAACCCACAAAAACAATTTGCAAACACCGGTGAAGGGTTATTCCGGAAAACTTATCTAGAGTAAAAACTAGATTTAATTTTCAAAAGATCAAATGTTTTCATAAAGATCCAATTTCCTTAATGGATCTAAATTTTCATAAGTCATGTGAGACTGTAAACCACATCGTTACTATCATTGTTCATACCGCCGTATTAAAATCACTGATGTACAAAGTGTGAAGAATAAAGAAGTGATTCAAGTATTTTTATTTCAAGACTATATTGCTTGAGGACAAGCAACGCTTAAGTGTGGGAATATTTGATAATGCTAAAAACGAACATATATTTCATAGCATTATCCCTCAAGAAAGACAAGCTTTTAGTTGAAGTTGTCCTATTTACAAGTAATATTCGTTTAAATAATAAAAGGTGAAGACAAAAGACAGATTTGAAGAAATTGAAGACGCAAACGACCAAAAAGCTCAAAAGTACAAAATACAATCAAAGAGGTTCCAATTATTGATAAGAAACGTCTCAGAATTACAAGAGTACAAGATTCAAAACGCAAAGTACAAGATATTAAATTGTACGCAAGGACGTTCGAAAATTCGGAACCGGGACCAGAGTCAACTCTCAACGCTCGACGCAACGGACTAAAAATTACAAGTTAACTATGTATATAAATATAATATAATATATAATTAATTATATAAATTATATATATATTATATTTATATATTAAAACCGTCGGCAGACTAGGATCCAAACTTGTGTGAGCTGGATTTACGAACTCCGCGACTCGCGGAGTTTGTAGTGCAAAAATGCCGCAACTCGCGGAGCTGTCTTGGACAAAAATGCCTATAAAAGCTCGCGCATTCTGAACGTTTTATATATCCTTTTTCTTCTTCTCTCATCAAACGTATTATATATATATATATATATATATATATATATATATATATATATATATATATATATATATATATATATATATATATATATATATATATTATAATTTTAATTTTAAATGTTGTAAGGGTGTAAGTCGAAATTCTGTCCGTGTAACGCTACGCTATTTTTAATCATTGTAAGTTATGTTCAACCTTTTTAATTTAATGTCTCGTAGCTAAATTATTATTATGCTTATTTAAATCGAAGTAATCATGATGTTGGGCTAATTACTAAAATTGGGTAATTGGGCTTTGTACCATAATTGGGGTTTGGACAAAAGAACGACACTTGTGGAAATTAGACTATGGGCTATTAATGGGCTTTATATTTGTTTAACTAAATGATAGTTTGTTAATTTTAATATAAAGATTTGCAATTGGAAGTCCCTATAAATAACCATATACACTCGATCGGACACGATGGGCGGGATATTTATATCTACGAATAATCGTTCATTTAACCGGACACGGGAATGAATTAATAGTCTATGGAATTATTAAAACATGTACAAGGACACTTGGCATAATTGATAACAAAGTATTAAAATGTTGGGTTACACGCAGTCGATAACCTGGTGTAATTATTAAACAAAGTAATAAAACCTTGTTACAGTTTAAGTCCCCAATTAGTTGGAATATTTGACTTCGGGTATAAGGATAATTTGACGAGGATACTCGCACTTTATATTTATGACTGATGGACTGTTATGGACAAAAACCAGACGGACATATTAAATAATTCAGGACAAAGGACAATTAACCCATGGGCATAAAACTAAAATCAACACGTCAAACATCATGATTACGGAAGTTTAAATAAGCATAATTCTTTTATTTCATATTTAATTTCCTTTATTTTATATTTAATTGCACTTCTAATTATCGCACTTTTATTTATTGTTATTTAATTGCACTTTTAATTATCGTACTTTTTAATTATCGCAATTTTATTTTATCGCACTTTTATTTATCGCAATTTCATTATCGTTATTTACTTTACGCTTTAAATTAAGTTTTGTATTTATTTTTAATATTTTACATTAGGTTTTAACTGCGACTAAAGTTTTAAAAATCGACAAACCGGTCATTAAACGGTAAAAAACCCCCTTTATAATAATAAATTACTTATATATATATTTGTATTTTTATAAAGTAAAACTAATATAGCGTTAAGCTTTGTTTAAAAGATTCCCTGTGGACGAACCGGACTTACTAAAAACTACACTACTGTACGATTAGGTACACTGTCTATAAGTGTTGTAGCAAGGTTTAAGTATATACATTCTTTAAATAAATAAATATCTTGTGTAAAATTGTATCGTATTTAATAGTTTTTCCTAGTAAAATATAAGCTATTTCATATACACCTCGCATAACATCACTAATCAAAACCTATTTTTGACATTTTTTGAACAACCGTGCATCACACGGGTTCAAAACCTAGTATATATATATATATATATATATATATATATATATATATATATATATATATATATATATATATATATATATATATAATGGTGATGACATAAATATGGATTATTCAAGTTTATAAATATTCCCAAAAAAAAATAAAAAATCTAAGCCCTTCATGATAATGTCATTAAAATAATTGATTATACTTAATAAAAATGTTAACATGTTAATTATATAATATATGAAGCATTATATGTACTAGGGATGAGCAAAATTCCCGAAAAACCGAAACCGGTATCGATAATTGGTACCGATAATTGGTACCGATAGTGATTCGGTATCGGTATCGGTATCGGTTCTTGATATTTTGAATTTTCGGTATCGGCAAGAATAGGGACGGTATCGGTACGGTATTGGAAAAACCGAAAAAAGGAATATTAAAAGCCCAATAGCCCATTATGCCTAATACCATAGAATTTGATCGGTTCTTCTTTCTTTCTGTCACTTAAGCCGTAAACAAAACAAAAACCCCAAATCCACGATAGAATTTGTATCGGTTTCTTTGTTTCTTTCTCATCGTAATCCCAAGTGCCCAACAATCAAGAATCAACATCACCAAAGATGATGTCTTCTTCATCTTCTCCAACTCAAGTAAGCTTCCATTGTTTTCAATACATCAAAAGTTAAGATTTTATAGTTGTATTTTGTATTTCAAAAGTTTAGATTTTAGCTTTATAACTGAATATGAAATAAATATATGAGGATGAATGGATGATGATGGCGTACGTTGTATGATGATGATGAACAGAATACATTCGTTCAACTTCAAATATCACTGTATAATGTATATGTTTATTTTGTTTATCCATTTGTTTATGTTACGTCTGGTATTCGACCAGATATACCACCATATAGATATTAGCTCTAGTTGTCCTTCGATTTATGTCTGATGTACCTATTTGGTCCTTCAGTAAAACAACATTCAAGACTCTTTGTTGATAAATGTATAAGCGTACAGTTGTTATGGGGTTTTCGCGAGTTCCAAACTTCCAACCAATTTTAATTATATTTCCATATCATATTAGTGTACTAGTAGGTATTATCTGCACAGCCCAACCCAGTTTGATATTGATGTTTGTCAGCCATACTAATGTTCGTTAGATATGCATAGCCCAGTTTGATACTGATGTTTGTTACTGTAAAATATAGTGAATCAGTTTGACCTCTAGTAATAATTTAATAACAAATACTTCAGGTAACATTGTATGTAAGATTAGTTATACATAATGATTCGTAGCCAGAAACATTCAGAATACGGTGGTTTAATATGTACACGATTAAATGTATGGCTCTCAACGATCACGAATAATAAGAATGGCTCGTAATGCATTGGATGTTGTGTTCAATACACCCGCTAAAATTAATAAGTGTGCTGATCTTTAAATTAAGAACAAATTTACTACTTCAAGGAATTTGTGGTGCTATTGACAATAATTATCTACTCCTATTACTTAAGGATATGCAAGTAATCCTAAATACAGTTACAAATTGATTGCTACAATCTTGATCAGATTTCATGATGAACAATTTGACGTACTTAGTTAACTAACAACTTGCAAAGATGCAAACAAATAGAACCAACACAATCGATTAGGTGAGAAACGAACGAAACATAACAAACAGTAGTCGATTAGAAATTGGTTTCAAGTTCTTGCTAGAGTCAGTAATATATGTTGGAAAACCGTGTGTACTTTTAACAAATCAGATTAACGCAGCGGATAGTAAAAATAATAATCGTTTATTATTTTATGAACAAAATTTAACATGATTAAATATTCACTTATTTAATGAAACATGTACACGATTAATCTTTCCCAACGATTCAGTTACACCACTAATAATTGTCATGAATATTAAATCATAAGATGAGTTAACGATATACCTTTCCTGAAGAAACTGATGAACGGAGAGAAACCTACGATCAAAAGTATGACCGTCTCTTTGGATAGTCCACACTACACTTCAAACGACCGCCAATGGATGCTAGTCCAAAACTCAAAGTAACAAATTAATATAATCAAATTATATTAATAAGCAATAGATAAATATTACTGCGTATTGATTTCGTTTCATAAACAAAATGGCATGTAGCTTTCTTGATCTTTGAGATGTAAGAAAAAGTTTTAATTTTTGTTTGTTTTTGTTACTCAATACCAAAAACAAGAACCAATATATATATATATATATATATATATTTGAGGAGTACATGTAAAAACAACTCGTGAAACTTTTTGAAAGAACCCGTGAATTCAAATTAGATCAAATATATATCATAAAGTCGTATTTCTCAAATACTTCAAGGGTATATTATGTAACATATAATTAATAATTTCTATCATGTCGCTTTCATGTGAATAGTAAATTAATTAATTTCGATTCATTTACTATTCATATGAATAGTAAATGAATTAATTTTGATTTACTATTTTGTTACTTGAGTAATATATATACATTATATATTATATATATATTTTATTTGACGTCTCGGTGTATATGTGTGTGACCCCAAAGGCTCAAATGAAGTTGGCCATATAGTTATATGTTGTACCTTACACATTAATCCTATAGACTCCCACTTGTGCATGGCACAACACTAAGTAACTATACAAACAATGGTAAGCGTCTAGCAACACGTCATTGTCCCCAAATTCATGTGATGGTAGTTTCTCGAAACTTTTTATGGTAAGTTTTAAATGTCGTTCGTCCTTTTGTTTCAGATACTTTAGTTAAACTTGAGATATGGATCATCGGTCATTCTCATTTGTTTAACAATTTTGTTTCTCGATCTTAGAACTGAATTAGATCACCAAATTAATTAAGTATCATCTTAATTACATCTGGGTACGGCCACACAAATATCTTATTCATTCATCGAGGAGCTCAAAAAGTATCTAACTCCAAACATTTTTTAGGAACAAATCCTATATTGCATACACGTGTCTATCACGAGCTTTACATTATACCCAATAATGGTCTTTATAACAGCCTTATTCAGGAGAGCGTTTAGCCATATCAAAGTACAATGCTACACTCATCAAGACGGACGTGCATCTCAAGTCTAAGGATACGAAGACATAATCACTAAAAGATTCACTACTGACTACGATTCATGTAGTGACATCTCATGGTTGGGTCATTCCAATATTCATTATCAATGAATACATAAGAATTTTGGTCTCAACAAGTTAACTATTCATCATCAATGAACATAACCAAAATTTCACATTAATCTTAATTCATGTTATTCCCATAACATGACCGATTATGGAGATTTTGAATAATCAACAATTATTCATGGATTAAACATGCTAATATAGAACACAGTGATATAAATGAAAACGATCATACCAACTATATATCAATTCATTAATATAAAACTGCTTAATGTTCCAAAAATATCCAAATACTAAATTACAAATGAAAAAGATCAGCGGAAAAAACGAAGTCCAGTATTACTAGAATGATCATCATGCTTGTTGTGCATCATGGGCTTCATGAACGGGTCAGCCACATTATCATTTGTATGAACCTTTAAGAATACTAATATCATTCCTCTTAATGACTTAATGAATGTAGTAAAACTTTTGAAGAATGTGCCAGATACTTTTATGTACATGTGATTCTTTCAAAAGTATATTAACACTCGAACTATCACAGTACATATTATAGAAGATTAAATGTTGTGTACTACTCTAAGTATACCAACAAACTTCCTTATCCAGACAGCTTTCTGAGCAGCTTCTCAGTCAATAATGTATTCTGCTTTTGTTGTAGATTGTTCAATAGTACTCTGCCTAGAGCTCTTCCAATCAACTGTCTTGCCCATCATGACAAAGAAACAACGTGACTGGATCGAGAATCATCTTCATCAGTTTGGAAACTAGAATCAATATAAAACTTAATACTTAACTCTTCTTCCAAACCACCGTAAACCAAGAACATATCATTAGTACTCTGCAAATACTAAAGAATATTCTTAACAACAATCCAATGTACTTCACCTGGATTATGTGGACAATGACTCGTCAAACTCAAAACTAACGAAACATCGAGTATAGTACATATCATGGCATACATAATGGATCATATAGCCAAAGCATATGTGATACATTTCATTTGTCTCATCTCATCTGCTGTGATAGGACTTTTGAGACTTTCTCACGGTTATGCCCTTTTGCATTGGCAAAGCTCCATGCTTGGAGTTTTGCATGCTAAATCTCTGCAAGATAATGTATGTACTTTGATTCAAACCAATAAGCCAATTGGATCTATTGTATAGATCCTCATTCCAATAATATAAGTAGCTTCATCATGATCCTTTATGGAAATACATTTTTCAAGCCAAGACTTGACATCTTGCAAGTTGAAATGTTATTTCTAATAAGTAATATGTCATCAACATATAAGATCAAGAAGACTACTTTGCTCCCACTAGCTCTAATGTAAACTCAGGGCTTATCTTGGTTTTGAGAAAAATTAAACACTTTGATTTTCTCATTAAACTTAAGATTTTAGCTTCTGGATGCTTGCTTTAATCCATAAATGGATTTTAGAAGCTTGCATACTTTATTAGGATGCTTAGGATTCATAAACTCTTCCAGCTGAACCATATATATGTCCTCGCTTAGGTCGCCATTTAGGAAAGCGGTTTTGACATCCATTAGCCATATTTTATTATCATGAAAAGTAACCATGGCAATAAGTATCCTAATTGTTTTAAGGCTCGCGAATGGTGAAAAAACTTTCATCATAACCTTTTGTCACCAATTGAGCTTTAAAAGTGTTTACATTACCGTCCATATCAGTCTTCCTTTGAAGACCCATTTTTACCTCATTGTCTTACAATTGGGTAGAAGATCAATCAAGTCTCATACTTGATTATCCTTCATGGACTGCATATCTGTATTCATAGAATCTAGTCATTTTCAGATTCAGGATCTGATATGGCCTCACGCAGCTAGAGGGTTCATCATAATCCCTTAGTTGAGGTTTATATGAATTAATCAGATAATTAAACCTCATAAGATGATGAGTTCTACTAGATCTATAAAATGCAGGTGTAACACGTTCTAGCTCACCAACAGTGCGCTCAGTTTCAACGTGTGGATTGCTAGTGCTTACTGAAGGTATGTTACTTTAAAGTATTTCAAGATCTACTTTACTCCCACTGACTTCTTGTAAGAGAAGATCTCTTTCCAGGAATTCAGCAGACCGAGCAGAAAACACGTTGTCTTTAGCTTGGTAGTAAAAGTAGTAACCCATTGTTTCCTTTATGTATCATACAAAGTAACATTAGATAGTTCTGGGTTCTAATTTATTTGAAGTGTCATGCTTCACATACGCTTTACAACCTCAGACTTTCAGATAAGACAACTTGGGATTCTTCCCATGCCATAACTCATATGGTGTCTTTTCTACCTTCATAGTTGGAATCACATTGAGTATGCCTGCAGCAGACTCTCATGCATATCCCTAAAAGACGGTAGTAGAGAAATCAGACTCATCATAAATCAAACTATATCAAGTAAAGTTCGATTCCTCTTACTCAGACATACCATTGTGAAGTGGTATGTAAGGTTGAGTGAATTATGAGACAATCCCACAATTCTTTAAATGGTCCAAAAAACTCTTGACTCATAAACTCACTTACTCCATCGGAGCAAAGTGCTTTAATGGTCTTTCCAAGCTGATTATCTACTTCATTTTGGAATACTTTTGAATGTTAAAATAGCTTTATGTTTATGTTTCAGTAAGTGAACATAATCATAGCTACTGTACTCATCAGTAAATGTAATGAAGTAAAATTAACTAAATCTATACATTGTTCTTAAAGGGCTACATACAACAGTATGTATTAGTCCTAAAAGATCTTTAGCTCTTTTACCTAAATCGGAGAAAGAAGCATTTGTCATCTTTTCACATAAACATGACTCGCATACATCAAATGACTCAGAGTCAATTGATTCCAAAAGTCCATTAGATTGGAGTTTTGAAATGCATTGTTTGTTTATATGACCAATATGACAATGTCATAGATATGTCTTATTCAAGTCTTGTTTGAAGACTTTGGCGATGTCGGTATACACAGAATTCTCATTTGAAATTACACTATGCATATCAATTTCAAAAATACCATCACGTGGATAGGTATTAAGATAAATATATTATCCTTAGAAACGGAAATGCCTAAGTGTGTAAATGCAAGTTTAAAACTAGCATCTTTCAAACTATGTCACTCGCAGTATTGAGAGCATAATGCTATTGTTCCAACAAAACAATAAGACCACTTAGAGAAGTAAGTTTAGAGGTACCAATAGCTTTAACAAAGCTTGATCCCCCTTGCCTACTTGCAAATCCAGTGTGTCTTTCTTCAGTCTATTACTTCTTCTCATTCCCTTCATATTGTTTCAGGTGTGAAGGCCACAACCAGTTAACAAAGATCTAGGAATCACTAGAAGAAGTATATAACTGTATATGGAATATACCTGATTTACTAGTCTCACCGGCGTTGCCTTTTCTCAGCTCAGATTGGTAGATAGAACAACTTTCTTCTCCAATTGCCAACCTTTCCACAATGAAAACATTCGGAATCTTTTGTTGGGCTTTCCTTCTTGAAAGGTGGAATATTTTTCCTAGAAAATGATTTGTCATTTTCCTTCCACAAAGTATTCGGCTTATTCTTTTTCACCCTTCAATCCTATTTCTTCCTGATCATCGAACAACATTCGATAATCATTTTGCTGAGCAGCAGCAACTGCCATAATAGGAAGAAAGGATATGGGTTCTGGTATAATTTCACCCCTGTTTTAATTATTCTAGTGGCTATTAATCCATTCCCGTGTCCGGTTAAATGAACGATTATTCGTACATATAAATACCCTGCCCATCGTGTCCGATCGAGTGTATATAGTAATTTATAGGGACGCCCAATTGTAAATCTTTATATTAACATTAACAAACTTTCATTTAGTTAAACAAATATAAAGCCCATTAATAGCCCATAGTCTAATTTCCACAAGTGTCGTTCTTTTGTCCAAACCCCAATTATGGTACAAAGCCCAATTACCCAATTTTAGTAATTAGCCCAACATCATGATTACTTCGTTTTAAATAAGCATAATAATAACTTAGCTACGAGACATTAATATAAAAAGGTTGAACATAACTTACAATGATTTAAAAATAGCGTAGCGTTACACGGACAGAATTTCGACTTACACCCTTACAACATTCGCTAACATACCCTTATTATTAGAGTTAAAATTAAAATTAAAATATAAATTATATATATATATATAAGTTTTACGTATGAAGAGGAAGAAAAAGATGATTAAAACTCGGCAGAAAACTGGCTTTATATAGGACCTGACCAGCATTTTTACTCCATGCGACTCGCATGGATTTGTGCCTCTGGCCATGCGAGTCGCATGGCCACCCTGGATCCAGCCAAATTGGTTTGTTTTCTTCTTGCCGACGTAATATAATAATAATATATAATATAATATATAATTATATATAATTATATATATATTATATTATATTCTTGTGCATAGTAGACTAGATATTTTTGGTCCGTTGCGTCGGGCGTTTCTTCTAGGCTCAGGTCCCGGTTCCGGATTTTTGGACGTCTTCGCGTATTATTTTATATCGTGTACTTTGCGTCTTGTAACTTGTACTCTTGTCATTTTGAGACGTTCCTCATCAATATTTTGAACCTTTTTAATTGTATCTTGTACTTTTTAGCTCTTTGGACCTTTTTGTCTTCAATTTGTCGAATTTGCCTTTTATCTTCTCTTTTTAATATTTAAACGAATATTGCTTGTAAATCGAACAATACCAACTAAAATCTTGTCTTTCTTGGGGAATAATGCTATAAAATATGTGTTCATTTTTGGCATTATCAGGTTCTAAACTTTATTCAACTTCCAATTATGCTTGAGAATAATTCTCAGGTTGTAGTGCCAGTTTAGGAAGTTTGAACATTGAGTTTATCCTTCTCCAACAAAGAAGGAAGTGTGTTTTGGTTTACGTTTTGATTATTTGACATCTACAACAGATATAAGATTCAATTTCGTATTTTTGATATTGAGCTTTAATAAATTAACTACCTAAGTTTTATAATATTTTTTAAAAAACAATTAATTTACGAAAGTCTAAGATCAACATAGAGGTTCCATAGCTACATATGTTGATCAGCTAGCAGTTATGGAGTCTATTGGTAGGTAGCGGGTACCAATTACATTACAAGTACAACTCTTAGATCTTTATGGGGCCTAGAGATATATGTAATCACTATTTATCTAATGGCATGTTTGTCCCATCATTGCCTCGAACTCAAGTCTCACCGTGAATACGATTAAGTCGTCCAATTTGGAAACAGTGGAAATTCACGCTAGTCTCACTAGATCGAAAAATCCACCTCGTGGCTATAGTTCAGCCTAGTCTCACTAGATCAGAAAAATAACGAGGAGTGTTTGCAAGCTCATTGGATGGCATGACTTAAATTTGACGGGTATTTTAGAAAAAGTTTGTGTCAACGAATAATGCATGCACATAAGATTCTCTGCACTATTAGTTAAAAAACATTTTAACCAATTGTATATGTCGATTATGTTTCTGATCTAATTTTTTATTTAATTTATAGGATATAAAAATAACAAATACACAAACGTGTATCGTTTTAAAACAATTTTAAAAGATGTCGTCCATATATATTATTTGACTTTCAAAATCATTTAACATTAAACTCGTTAGAGTTTAACTTATTTTAAAATCATCAATTTTAATCTTTGAAACTCGTTTAGAGTTTTATTTAATGTTTCCATAAAAAAAATATGTAATTTAAGTCTCAAAATTATTTAACTTTAAACTCGTTAGAGCTTAACTTTTTAAAATCAACAATTTTAATATTTGAAACTCGTTACCGGTTTTATTTAATGTTTCCTTTCAAAAATATTTAGCATATATTATAATCAATAATTATATATAAATGCAAAAATAAAACACAACCATGCATCACACACACATAGCCTAGCTCAAAAATCCTATGCTTGATCCCATGAGTCGACATGAGATCAAGAGGTCAAACTAAGGGTAATATCGTAGCTCCCACTTAATTCAAAAATCAAGTGAAAACTTGACAAACGTCATCGTTGTCAACTTGACCTGTTCGCCATCTTCTAAGTCAAAATCCACGTTGCATCTTTATCTTTAATCTTCATCTTATTACATTTATTTAAAATTGAAAAGTACAACTAATCTAATACTTTTACAATTTAGAATAAATTTAAATACAATACTCTGAACATGTAAAATAAATATAATACAACTTTGGCTTCAAAATGACCTTTCTAATAAAATAAATAATCAACATGACATAATATTGCCGTAATCAACAATCACAACAATCACATATAATCAAACACATAGGTCGGGGCATTACGGGCTATGTATGCAATCACAATTTTAATAACTACATTATTAAAACCTATATATGGCTTTTCCATGGTTATAATGCATGTGTATAACCATGGAATATAACAATCAATAATTAAAATAAATATTCAAGTCATAACAATTAAATCTATAATTTAAAATAGTGATATTCTTTCAATCATATTTATGCGTCATGAGATTAAGTCTAAATCAACCGCGTTGACTTTAAAAACCAAAAAAGGTTTCGACTTTCACCAATACACCACAAAGCTATATCTAAAGAATAAACACCCGACAATTAAAACGGTGTAAAAGCGGCTCTGATACCACTGTTGGAAAACCGTGTGTACTTTTAACAAATCAGATTAACGCAGCGGATAGTAAAAATAATAATCGTTTATTATTTTATGAACAAAATTTAACAAGATTAAATATTCACTTATTTAATGAAACATGCACACGATTAATCTTTTCCAATGATCCAGTTACACCACTAATAATTGTCATGAATATTAAATCATAAGATGAGTTAACCATATACCTTTCCTGAAAAAACTGATGAACGGAGAGAAACCTACGATCAAAAGTATGACCGTCTCTTTGGATAGTCCACACTACACTTCAAACGACCGCCAATGGATGCTAGTCCAAAACTCAAAGTAACAAATTAATATAACCAAATTATATTAATAAGCAATAGATAAATATTACTGCGTATTGATTTCGTTTCATAAACAAAATGGCATGTAGCTTTCTTGATCTTTGAGATGTAAGAAAAAGTTTTAATTTTTGTTTGTTTTTGTTACTCTGTACCAAAAACAAGAACCAATATATATATATATATATATATATATATTTGAGGAGTACATGTAAAAACAACTCGTGAACCTTTTTGAAAGAACCCGTTGATAATGCTAAAAACGAACATATATTTCATAGCATTATTCCTCAAGAAAAACAAGCTTTTAGTTGCAATTGTCCTATTTACAAGTGATATTCGGTTAAATAATAAAAGGTGAAGACAAAAGATAGATTCGACGAATTGAAGGCGCAAACGACCAAAAAGCTCAAAAGTACAAAATACAATCAAAGAGGTTCCAATTATTGATAAGAAACGTCTCAGAATTACAAGAGTACAAGATTCAAAACGCAAAGTACAATATATTAAATTGTACGCAAGGACGTTCGAAAATCCGGAACCGGGACCAGAGTCAACTCTCAACGCTCGACGCAACGGACTAAAAATTACAAGTTAACTATGTATATAAATATAATATAATATATAATTAATTATATAAATTATATATATTATATTTATATATTAAAACCGTCGGCAGACTAGGATCCAAACTTGTGTGAGCTGGATTTACGAACTCCGCGACTCGCGGAGTTTGTAGTGCAAAAATGCTGCGACTCGCGGAGCCCCAAATTCTGAAACTGCCTATAAAAGCCAACGCATTTGATCCGTTTTAAATAATCATATATCAATCTCTCTATCTATATGTAAACGTATATATATATATATATATATATATATATATATATATATATATATATATTATATTTTAATTTTAATTTTAATTTTAAATCCTAATAATAAGGGTATGTTAGCGAATGTTATAAGGGTGTAAGTCGAAATTCTGTCCGTGTAACGCTACGCTATTTTTAATGATTGTAAGTTATGTTCAACCTTTTTACATTAATGTCTCGTAGCTAAATTATTATTATGCTTATTTAAATCGAAGTAATCATGATGTTGGGCTAAATACTAAAATTGGGTAATTGGGCTTTGTACCATAATTGGGGTTTGGACAAAAGAACGACACTTGTGGAAATTAGACTATGGGCTATTAATGGGCCTTATATTTGTTTAACTAAATGATAGTTTGTTAATTTTAATATAAAGATTTGCAATTGGACGTCCCTATAAATAACCATATACACTCGATCGGACACGATGGGCTGGATATTTATATGTACGAATAATCGTTCATTTAACCGGACACGGGAATAAATTAATAGTCTATGGAATTATTAAAACAGGGGTGAAATTATGTACAAGGACACTTGGCATAATTGATAACAAAGTATTAAAACCTTGGGTTACACGCAGTCGATAACCTGGTGTAATTATTAAACAAAGTAATAAAACCTTGTTACAGTTTAAGTCCCCAATTAGTTGCAATATTTAACTTCGGGTATAAGGATAATTTCACGAGGATACTCGCACTTTATATTTATGACTGATGGACTGTTATGGACAAAAACCAGATGGACATATTGAATAATCCAGGACAAAGGACAATTAACCCATGGGCATAAAACTAAAATCAACACGTCAAACATCATGATTACGGAAGTTTAAATAAGCATAATTCTTTTATTTCATATTTAATTTCCTTTATTTTATATTTAATTGCACTTCTAATTATCGCACTTTTATTTATTGTTATTTAATTGCACTTTTAATTATCGCAATTTTATTTTATCGCACTTTTATTTTATCGCAATTTCATTATCGTTATTTACTTTACGCTTTAAATTAAGTCTTGTATTTATTTTTAATATTTTACATTAGGTTTTAACTGCGACTAAAGTTTTAAAAATCGACAAACCGGTCATTAAACGGTAAAAACCCCCCTTTATAATAATAATATTACTTATTTATATATTTGTATTTTTATAAATTAAAACTAATATAGCGTTAAGCTTTGTTTAAAGATTTCCCCGTGGAACGAACCGGAATTACTAAAAACTACACTACTGTACGATTAGGTACACTGCCTATAAGTGTTGTAGCAAGGTTTAAGTATATCCATTCTATAAATAAATAAATATCTTGTGTAAAATTGTATCGTATTTAATAGTGTTTCCTAGTAAAATATAAGCTATTTCATATACACCTCTGCGCACATCAAGTATTTTTGGCGCAACTGCCGGGGATCGCCGAAGCGAAACGCTATAGAAAAAAAAAATTTATTAAGTTTTAATTAGTTTTTTTTTATAAAAATACATTTTAAATATTAAAAATATAATTAAAAAATAAAAAACCGAATAAAAAAAATAAATATATAAATTTATTTTTAAGATTTTTATAAAATTATAAAGTATTTTATTTCTATTTTAGTTTTTAAAATATAACTTTATTTAATTTATATAAATATTTTAATTAAATTAAAAACAGAAAAGAAAAAAATATATAAAAAAAACTGAAACTATCGAATTTATACCTGCACCTCATTTGAATTTTCAAACCCCGCGACTCGCGGAGTTTTTCTGGTAGGTGGCACCGCGACTCGCGGAGCTGCCCTGACACGCGTGTCCAGCAACCCTAATTCGCATTTATTACGGAGTAATTATTATTTATTATTTTTTTATTTAACCCTATTTACTTAATTATTATTATAATTAGTTTAAGTTTTTAAATTAAATTGTATTTTAAATTTTAATTAGTTTTTTTATATATAAAAATTAATACTTTTATAAAATATAAAAATAAAAATATAAAAATAACATTTTTATAAAAATAAGTAATTTATCACTTTTTATATTTTTTTTATATTTTATATCTTTTAATCGTTTATTCGTAATATTTGTATTTTTCGCTCGTAATTAGTTTTAGGTCATAGTTTTTGCCATAGTTATTTTTACTTCTAGATTTTTAGGCTTTGCCGTAAAATCCCTTAAGTGCTTTCTCTTTAGACTAAGATTTAGGTGCTTTAGAATTTTGCGATGCTTTTTTTAAGTTTTAGTACCTTTTTAAGATATTTCCATTTGGGATATAGTATTTCTTTTAAGCTTTAATATTTTTAGACGCAACTTTTAATTCTTAGTTTTTAGTTCATTTTTAAGTTTCGACGCGCTACTTTCTTATTTTTATTTTTCGACGCCTTTTACCTATGTATCAATTATCACTCCAATTAGTAATCTCAATTTGCAATTTTAATTTTAAGTTAGTGATAATAATAAGGTTGGGTTAGTCGAGTGTTTTAAAGTTTCATAGTCACTCTTTTTCTTTCTTATTTTTCGACGCCTTTTATTTTTCAACCCTTTTCTTTTTCGACCTTTTCCGACGCGCTCTTTTTCTTTCTTATTTCTCGCCATTCTAGTTTTTAGGACTTAGAATTTTCTCTATTTCTTATCTAAATTTCTTTAAATTACGAAAATTTATTTTAAGTGGTTAAATTGATAGACATCAAAATTTTCTGGTTCGTAGTAATAGTTGGATTTGTACGTGGACCGGGTTATTGGAGCCAAACAGTACCCAATTATATTGAGACCAAACGAATCCTGCCCCTCTGCTGCATCTTTTGGCTATTCGAAACGTGGGCAAAATCAGAAAAGTCTATTAATTGGATAACTTATATAATTTTTCTTCCTTTTTAAAAACTAATAGGATATTCAGTGAATGCACCGAGCAAGACGTTCACCACCTTTTGTACGTTCACCACCTGTAACTCGATCAAGACATCTAGCAAATATTGTCGCCGTTGATTTTTCTTTAGAATCGTCATCCAGTAGACCAAGTACTCCAATTCAAATTTCCGATAATCCATTTTTTGAACCCGACCTCACAATTGAGAATCCGGAGAATATTCAGGGACGATTCATAGATCCTAAACCATTAATTTTTCCTCCGGAACCACCAATCATTCAAACAGAGATTGTTGAGGAACGAACCATTAAATCAGAATCCTCTAGTGATTCAGATTCAACAAATTCAATTATGGAGAATCTGGAACCTCTAAGTATGGAAGACCGAATGAGAGCTAAACGCACTGGCCAAGGTCACGCAATTACTCATCCAGACATTAAAGCGCCATATTATGAAATCAAAGGACAAATTCTACACATGGTGACTAATCAATGCCAATTTAGTGGTGCGCCGAAGGAAGATCCAAATGAACATCTTCGTACCTTTAATAGAATCTGCACACTATTTAAAATAAGAGAAGTTGAAGATGAACAGATATATCTCATGTTATTTCCCTGGACTTTAAAGGGAGAAGCCAAAGATTGGTTGGAATCGTTACCTGAAGGGGCGATCGATACATGGGACGTTTTAGTTGAAAAATTTCTTAAACAATTCTTTCCGGCATCTAAATCCGTAAGACTTCAAGGAGAAATTGTTACGTTCACACAGAAACCAAATGAAACTCTATATGAGGCGTGGACAAGATTTGGAAAGTTATTAAGAGGATGTCCGCAACATGGTTTAGACACCTGTCAAATAGTACAAATATTCTACCAAGGATGCGACATCACTACAAGGAAAGACATCGATATAGCAGCTGGTGGTTCTATTATGAAGAAAACAGAAACTGATGCTTACAAAATTATTGATAACACTGCTTCCCACTCACATGAGTGGCACCAAGAAAAAGATATCGTTAGATCATCTAAAGCAGCTAGAGCCGATTCTAGCCATGACTTAGATTCCATTTTCACAAAGATAGATGCTGTCGAGAGACGAATGGAAAAGATGACTAAAGATATTCACTCAATACGAATTAGTTGTGAGCAGTGTGGAGGACCACATTTGACAAAAGATTGTCTTAGTATTGAATTAACAATGGAACAAAGAGAGAATATTTCATACATAAACCAAAGGCCTGAAAATAATTATCAGAATAATTATCAACCGCCAAGACCAATTTACAATCAAAACCAGAATTATAACCGAAATGTTCCATACAACAACCAACAAGGTCCTAGTAATCAACAAGTATCCAACAATACTTACAACCAGCAAAGACCTAATTTTCAAAACAAACCACCACAAACCGATGATAAAAAGCCGAATTTAGAAGATATGATGACGAAGCTAGTTGAAACTCAAACGCAGTTTTTCACATCTCAGAAACAAACCAATGAACAAAATGCTCAAGCATTTAGAAATCAACAAGCTTCTATTCAAAATCTGGAACAAGAAGTAAGTAACCTAGCAAGGTTAATAGGTGAAAGAAAACCGGGAAGTCTACCTAGGGATACAAATGCTAACCCCCGGAATGAAACAGCTAAAGCCATTGCCACAAGAAGTGGTATTACACTTAAACCACCTGAAATACCTGTAACTTCTGATGAAGCTATTCCTACTCCACAAGAACCACAACCTGAACAAGATAAGGAAAAGGAACCGGTAGTTGAAAAGGTTAATGACGATAACACAGTTAAGGCTAAACCTTATGTTAAACCATACCAACCACCACTTCCTTACCCGAGTAAAATGAAAAAAGAGAAACTTGAAGCCGAGCAATCCAAATTCTTGGATATGTTTAAACAAATAAATGTCAATCTTCCTTTCATTGATGTGATTTCAGGAATGCCTAGATATGCTAAATTTCTGAAAGATCTAATCTCGAATAGAAAGAAAATGGAAGAACTCTCGGCTGTTACTATGAATGCTAATTGTTCAGCAGTGTTGTTGAATAAGATACCAGAAAAATTATCTGATCCAGGAAGTTTCACAATTCCATGTTTTCTGGGTAGTCTTAGTTCAATAGAAGCATTGGCAGACTTAGGTGCTAGTATAAATTTAATGCCGTATTCACTATACGCTAAACTAGACCTTGGAGAATTGAAACCAACAAGAATAAGCATACAACTAGCCGATAGATCAATAAAATATCCTAGAGGGATAATGGAGAACATGCTAGTTAAAGTTGGTACTTTAGTATTTTCAGTAGATTTTGTTGTTCTAGACATGGAAGAAGATTCTCAAGTTCCTCTCATATTAGGAAAACCATTCTTAAACATGGCTAAAGTAATGATAGACGTGTTTGGTAAGAAACTGACCCTAAGTATAGAGGACGAGAGTGTTACCTTTTCAGTTGATAGAGCAATGCAACAACCGCAATCTGCAGATGATACATGTTATTATATTCAAACTATAGATTCACATGCAGAATTGTTAGAAGAATTTCCAGAATTACAAGGAACAGGAGAATGTTCTTTAGGAGAAGGAACTGAACCAATTGATGAAACTGAAATGTTAGCTACACTAATAACTAATGGATATGAACCAACAACAAAAGAGATTCAAATGCTAAAAGAAGAAGACAGATATCAATACAAATCATCGATAGAAGAATCACCGACATTAGAGTTAAAGCCACTTCCAAACCATTTGGAATACGCTTATTTACATGGTGAATCTGAATTACCTGTAATAATATCGTCTTCTCTTACTGAAAATGAAAAATCTCAACTCATTTCTGTGTTAAAAGCTCATAAACCAGCCATTGCATGCAAAATTCATGATATTAAAGGAATAAGTCCTTCGTATTGCACAAATAAAATCCTTATGGAAGAAGGTCATAAAACGTATGTTCAACGCCAACGAACACTAAATCCTAATATGCAAGATGTTGTTAAGAAAGAAATTATTAAACTGCAAGATGCAGGTTTAATTTATCCAATTTCTGATAGTCCATGGGTAAGCCCAGTTCAATGCGTGCCTAAGAAGGGTGGCATGACTGTCATCACAAATGAGAAAAATGAGCTTATTCCTACTAGGACTGTAACAGGATAGCGTGTATGTATTGATTATAGAAAATTAAATGACGCCACCAGAAAAGATCATTTTCCCTTACTTTCATTGATCAAATGTTGGAAAGATTAGCCGGAAATAGTTACTATTGTTTTCTTGATGGTTTTTCCGAATATTTTCAAATTCCAATAGCACCCGAGGACCAAGAGAAAACCACGTTCACGTGCCCTTATGGTACTTTTGCTTACAAACGCATGCCATTTGGACTTTGTAACGCCCCTGCAACCTTTCAAAGGTGCATGATGGCGATTTTTCACGACATGATAGAAGAATGCATGGAAGTTTTCATGGATGACTTTTCAGTCTTCGGTGATACTTTTGAAACATGTCTAGCTAATCTTGAACGAATGCTTATTAGATGCGAACAATCAAATCTAGTACTTAATTGGGAGAAATGTCATTTCATGGTTAAAGAAGGCATCGTTCTTGGACATAAAATTTCAAAAGAAGGAATTGAAGTGGATAGAGCTAAAGTAGATGTAATTGCTAAACTTCCACATCCCACCAATGTTAGAAGAGTTAGGAGTTTTCTAGGGCATGCCGGTTTTTACCAACGTTTCATAAAAGATTTTTCTAAAATTGCCACTCCTATGAATAAACTCCTAGAAAAGGAAGCTCCATTCATCTTTTCAGTTGAATGTATCAAATCTTTTAATATTCTTAAAGAAAAACTCACTAATGCACCGATCATGATAACTCCAAATTGGAATCTACCGTTTGAACTAATGTGCGATGCAAGTGATTTTGCAATGGGAGCCGTTTTAGGACAAAGGATTGAAAAACGATTTCAACCTATTTATTATGCTAGTAAGACGTTACAAGGAGCACAAACGAATTACACAACCACTGAAAAAGAACTCCTTGCTATTGTCTTTGCTTTTGACAAATTTCGATCATATCTCGTTCTAGCTAAAACGGTGGTCTATACCGACCATTCTGCTCTTAGATACTTATTTTCGAAACAAGATGCCAAACCAAGATTAATCTGTTGGATCTTACTCTTACAAGAGTTTGATATTGAAATCCGAGATAAAAGAGGAGCAGAAAATCTCGCCGCTGATCATCTTTCTCGTCTTGAAAATCCCGAATTAGAAGTTCTAAATGAATCGGCCATACAAGACAACTTTCCTGATGAATATCTATTGAAGATAGATCATAATGAAATTCCATGGTTTGCAGACTATGCAAACTACTTAGTTTGTGGATTCCTTGAAAAAGGATTGTCGTACCAAAAACGAAAGAAATTCTTTAGTGATATAAAACACTATTTTTGGAAAGATCCACATCTGTTTAAAAGTTGTCCCGATGGAATAATACGCCGATGTGTATTCGGAGATGAAGCTAGTAAAATTTTAAACCATTGTCACACAGGACCAACAGGAGGGCATTATGGGCCTCAACTAACAGCAAGAAAAGTTTACGATGCTGGATTCTATTGGCTTACAATTTATAAAGACGCACACCTTCTTTGCAAATCCTGTAATGCATGTCAAAGGGCCGGAAAAATAAGTCAACGTGATGAAATGCCACAAAATGTCATTCAAGTATGTGAAGTATTTGACATTTGGGGTATTGACTTTATGGGTCCATTTCCAAAATCGCATAATAATCTATATATTCTCGTTGCCATTGATTATGTATCTAAATGGGCGGAAGCACAAGCTCTCCCAACTAACGATGCACGAGTTGTAGTCAACTTTTTAAAACATCTTTTTGCAAGGTTTGAAACACCGAAAGCTTTAATAAGTGATCGGGGTACTCATTTCTGTAATAATCAACTTGAGAAAGTTCTTAAAAGATATGGAGTAACTCATAAAATCTCCACTGCTTATCATCCACAAACAAGTGGACAAGTTGAAAATACCAACCGAGCTTTAAAACGTATTCTAGAGAAAACCGTAGGATCAAATCTGAAGGAATGGTCCATTAAGTTGGAGGATGCACTCTGGGCTTTTAGAACAGCCTACAAAACTCCAATTGAAACCACACCTTTTAGACTCATTTACAGAAAAGCATGTCATCTTCCAGTAGAAATTGAACACAAAGCATTTTAGGCTTTGAAGACATGTAATCTTGATTTACATGAAGCCGGACGTCTACGGTTAAGTCAACTAAACGAATTAGAAGAATTAAGACAAGAAGCATACGAAAATTCGTTAATCTATAAGGAAAGAACGAAGAAATGGCATGATAAAAGAATCAGAAGTTCAAAAGAATTTAAAGAAGGAGATAGAGTTCTTTCTTTTTAATTCACGATTCAAGCTATTTCCTGGAAAATTGAAATCAAGATGGTCTGGACCATTCATAGTCAAAAGAGTTTTCCCATACGGAACGATAGAATTAATAAATTCAAATGGGATTGAATTTAAAGTTAATGGTCACAGAGTTAAACATTACATAGATAGTCCAATGGAAGTTAACAACGAAGTTAATCACAATTTCGATACCACAGCTAACTAAGTGTGGGGAGAATCAAGTCTTTAAAGGATAATATGTATTTCTGTTAGAGTAAGATTTTCTGTTTTCATTTAGTTCTCGAAAATGGAACCCGGATGGTCTTTCCCTAGCAGACCCTAAAGAACTAGTCTTCTCCCCCCATTCTGAATTTTTGTTTTTTTAGGTTTTTTTGAAATGAAGACTTCCTGTGAACTAAACCATGGTCTAATGCTACACGCTTTGATTACTAAACATAATAATGACACACTTCCGAGTGAACTGGTATCAGTAATCAGAGAAAAATTGGACGGAGTAAGAAAAGAATCCAGATGCGAAGATAATAAGTTACAATTTGGTAAAGGAAAATCAAAATCCGCAGCGAAAAGAAGAGCACGACACCTTGAAAGATGTCACAAATGCGGAAAATGGTCACACGAAGGTAAATGTTCAAATAATCAAACCTATTCAAACACCGAATTTGTTACTTTATGCAGAGACGGACCGTTCATATGTTTAGAAGAAAAAACATTAAATGCTCGAGGTTACGCCTATGTAGCCATGGAAAATCAATTAGTCCGACTATCTTATGAGTGGGCTAGAGCATATCACTAAGAATACTATTTCACAGGTAAGTTTGTATAGTTTTCATTTCTATTTTTTATTTTTATTTTTATTTTTATTTTTAACATTTTGATAATAAACGCTAATTTGTTCGCTATAAAGTATTAAATTGGTATTCGATGAAATTAGGTCTTGCGATCGAAATTATTGATATCATACAAAAATTTATTACATCACTGCGAAATTTAACGTTTATTCTTAAGGTATAAATATCTTTAATCAATCAACCCAAAATATTTCAAAAATTCGTCATGAGTTAAATTAGGTTATGTAACCGAAATTACTTTACCGAAAATAGGGGCGTATATTTTTGATGATATTTGATTGATTAAAGTGGGATAAAAGACCAAAAAAAAATTTAATTTTATTTTTACCTTATTTTGAAATTAATATATAAATATTAAATTAATATTATAAATCTTTTTAAATAAATATCTTTAAGTTTTTAAATATTTTATAAATTAATATTCAATATAAGTTTATAAAATTAATGTATAAAAATATCAATGATATAGTGCATTTTTAATTTTTAATATTAATTTTGAATTTTATGCATTTTAAATTTAAGTTTGTGTGAATTTAAAAACAAAAATTTACTTTATTTCATTAAGTTAAAAATATGATATTTTAAAATTCGTCGTAAGTTGAAGACTAGGTCATTGAACCGAAATTGCTTTACCCGAGGGAGGGACGAGAACTTTTATTATCATTATTTTTAATCTTATTGAATTAAAGTATGCCAAAAACATTAAAAAACCCAAAAATCTTTGCTTTTAAAACCGCGCTTTAAATTGACAAATTTTAAAATTTTGTCGAGGGACGGACTAGGACATCGTTCCGAAACGACCTCGTCCTAAATAACAAGGGAAACAAAATTTTAAAATTAATTAATTAATTGTTTTATAAGTTAAGGTTTTTATTAAAAAAAAAAAAAAAAAGTGCTGCGACTCGCGGAGTTTGAAAGAGGTAAGTACCGCAACTCGCGGAGTCTGCAAATTCCAGAAAAAAAAATATAAACAGATGAACAGATCAGTTTACACACAACCAAACTCAAAAACTGCGAAAACACACCCAAAAACACACACAAAAATCGTATTTTTTCACCATTTTTCATCAAATCTTTCACAAAATCATGTTGAGAAGGATGCTATCAAGGAATTACTCAAGGAAAACGACTGAAAGGGGTGAATCTTCATCCCAAACTCGCATTGCTCCTCCTGAGAATGCGGAATAACAAGATGTTGATAACTATTACAAACAAGATATACCTCATCCAGTTATGACATTTTCAGATATGCACGTGGAAGATTTGCACCCAAACTTGAGATTAGACAGACGTTGGATAGATTATCCAAAATGCCAAAGGGGCTTGTACACTCTTCATTCTAAAGCTGTTGAAGTACCTAGGGTAATAGAATGGGAACCGTTAGAAGCTGTAGGATTGGGCGAACGGATTAGAGAATTACTTACACAGAGGTATGGTAATTCTATTTTTAACGATTGGATACGATTATTCAACATGCGTAGACCTGTATATAAAGTATGGTGTGAAGAATTATTGTGTAGTATAGAAATAAATGATCGGGTAGCTACTTTAACCGATCGAACTTTTATTAGATTTTTGTTAGGAGGTTCGATGCGCCACATGTCTCTACTAGACATGGCTCAGGCCTTACGTATATATACACCTGAGGAGCTAGCATCTGCCGATTGTCAAGGGTTGATATTAAATGGTAGGAAGATTGATGAAAATTTTGATACGCATGGTGTATGGAGTCAAATGACTAGCCATCACCGATTTAAAGGGGGAAATTACTCTTATTTGGATATAGATAGAGCTGAGTTAAGAGTAATTCACAGGTTTCTAGCGAACTCGATTACACAGCGAGGTAAAAATAAGGAAAAGGTAAATGAGCAAGATTTATTTTACCACATGTGTATTCGAGACCCACAAAGCGCTGTAAGTATACCTTATTGTGTGGGTTATTATTTATTGGCTATGGTTAGGGGGATGAGACCGCACAGTATAATAGGAGGTGTTATATTTATTACATTAATTGCTGAGTATCTCGATGTGGATATAAGTCAGGGGGAATTATTAATCGAAGAACCGGAACCCCACGATACAATTGGTTTAAATATATATCATGGTGCTAAGGTTTTGAAGAGGCGAAATAACGCCGCAGTAGCATATAATGGAAGACATCCACAGGTTGAAAGAAATCAACAGCCAGGTAATGTGGGAGGGGGAAATGAAATGACAGAAATGTAAAGGTTTATAGCTTCACAAGAATATGAAAATGCTAGACATCGAGTATTTGAAGATTGGCAAGTTCATCAAAACCACATCATAGCTCATTGCCAACATGTAGGTAGAAACTATATTCCTACTCCAAAGCCCATATTTCCTCCCTGGTGTATAGAAATCCAACCACCGTATCCTACTATTTTATAACACATACGGTTATGCATGGAACCCCTACTGGTATCAGTATCCACCCTAGTTTATTTAGTTTTATTTATTTTATTTTTGTAATGTTACTACATTGAGCACTTATGTTGATATTGTAATAGTTTTTATAATTTTCTAACTTTTATTATTAGATTTTAATAATTTTTGAATGTGGGGTAATATACCAAACTTCAAAAATATGTATATATGTTTGCAGTTTATCTTATGTACACAACAGGGTAAAACAACGCATTTTCAAAGACTGGCATTAAGTTCAGCAAAAGCAACTAATTTTGACAACAAGATGCAAAATATATGTGAAATAACAACAAGACAGAATGAACAAATGATGTGCACCATTTATCATTCAACAAACAAACGCCAATATGTTTGGAAACTTTGATAAAATTTAATCATTTTTCTACGCTAAACACCCTCAATAATTTAAATTGTTACTGATTTCTTGCAAATGAGGGCATTGCAAGATCTTAAGTGTGGGAAGGGGTTAAATTCTTTCGGATTTTTAAAATTTTTTTAACTTAAACACTTGGTTACCATTAAAAATACTAGTAACACAGTAGTTGTATTAGAATCTAGTGCTCTCTGATAACAAAGAACAGCCCTAGTCTTATATACTGACTACCCACTTCTAGTAAAATTTTTTAAAATTTTCAATTAAATGAACTCAAAATCATGTTTATACATATTTATGAACGATAAAACTAGGTATTAACACCGAAATTATTGTTACCTCGGAAAGGACATAAATTGAGAAACAACCCAAAAATGTTAGAATTCATTTAAGAATGGAATAGAGGAAAATAAAAATGCAAAGAAAGAAAAATAAAAGCCAAGTGTGAAAAATTTTTACCAAGTTATTCAAAATATATATCACATATTTTTGTACAAATAATTGAAAATACTTTTGTTTTGGACGATAATTAACTGTTTTACCCGATAAAAGAAAAGAAGAGATGGATCTACACGATGAATCAATTCCATCATTTAAAGGAAGTAAAGTCTTCCAAAAAAGACACGCGCTTCTTGATTTAGGTCAAGAAGTTGTCGTCCAGACCAGCTGTAGGTTGACGAAAAATCTAGAAAAGTCATCACTAAACTCAGCAGGAAATCCACGGACCTCAGCATCAAACAGGGTTGCCAAGTGGTCAGATTTATCCTAACCTTGAGAGGATCTGTCTCGTAAAATGGGGAGGACGCCGTGCAAATTAGCTGGATAAGACTAATGAATCAGATCTCCAGAAAGGATAATCTCCTTAAAGATCAAAAATCAGCTTTTAAGACTAATATTACTCAATCCTAGAGATTGACCTTAAAGAATGAGAATTACAAACTCATGGAATTCAATGATATCTAAACTCGAGCTTGAACGAGAAAATATTTTGATCAAAATTTCAAACCGATTTGTTTTCTAAAAACCCATTTTCAATGCGTTCATTACCATTGAACGTAAAATCCTAGGAATTCATCTGGAATTCATTAGGTCACCTGAACCAAATCGGGTGTCAACCGTAAGAACAGTGGTTGCATAGTATGGTCAAAGACAGGACCTTGTGCCAGACCGAAAAATTATAAGGGTGAACTTTACTATTGCTCCTACAAAGGATAGTAATTGCGTCTGACACGTTATAGACCAAAATTAAAAGCATGTCAGGGGACATTGCCTTAACAGTTGCTTGTTCAACGCTTTCCTTTACAACCGGACAGTAGTTTACCGAAAGGTAATATACGGAGCAAGTATACTGGACGTGTTGCTTTCCTAATACAAGGTTAGCAAGTGGGTGACACAAAACCACAAGTTTTGAGCTAAAATTTTTAAATCTGAAACCCACCAAACCCACAAAAATATTTTGCAAACACCGGTGAAGGGTTATTCCGGAAAACTTATCTAGGGTAAAAACTAGATTTAATTTTCAAAAGATCAAATGTTTTCATAAAGATCCAATTTCCTTAATGGATCTAAATTTTATAGTCATGTGGGACTGTAAACCACATCGTTACTACCATTGTTTATACCGCCGTATAGAAATCACTGATGTACAAAGTGTGAAGAATAAAGAAGTGATTCCAGTATATTTCAAGACTATATTGCTTGAGGACAAGCAACGCTCAAGTGTGGGAATATTTGATAATGCTAAAAACGAACATATATTTCATAGCATTATTCCTCAAGAAAGACAAGCTTTTAGTTGCAATTGTCCTATTTACAAGTGATATTCGGTTAAATAATAAAAGGTGAAGACAAAAGATAGATTCGACGAATTGAAGACGCAAACGACCAAAAAGCTCAAAAGTACAAAATACAATCAAAGAGGTTCCAATTATTGATAAGAAACGTCTCAGAATTACAAGAGTAAAAGATTCAAAACGCAAAGTACAAGATATTAAATTGTACGCAAGGACGTTCGAAAATCCGGAACCGGGACCAGAGTCAACTCTCAACGCTCGACGCAACGGACTAAAAATTACAAGTTAACTATGTATATAAATATAATATAATATATAATTAATTATATAAATTATATATATTATATTTATATATTAAAACCTTCGGCAGACTAGGATCCAAACTTGTGTGAGCTGGATTTACGAACTCCATGACTCGCGGAGTTTGTAGTGCAAAAATGCTGCGACTCGCGGAGCCCCAAATTCTGAAACTGCCTATAAAAGCCAACGCATTTGATCCGTTTTAAATAATCATATATCAATCTCTCTATCTATATGTAAACGTATATATATATATTTATATTTTAATTTTAATTTTAAATCCTAATAATAAGGGTATGTTAGCGAATGTTGTAAGGGTGTAAGTCGAAATTCTGTCCGTGTAACGCTATGCTATTTTTAATGATTGTAAGTTATGTTCAACCTTTTTACATTAATGTCTCGTAGCTAAATTATTATTATGCTTATTTAAATCGAAGTAATCATGATGTTGGGCTAAATACTAAAATTGGGATATTGGGCTTTGTACCATAATTGGGGTTTGGACAAAAGAACGACACTTGTGGAAATTAGACTATGGGCTATTAATGGGCTTTATATTTGTTTAACTAAATGATAGTTTGTTAATTTTAATATAAAGATTTGCAATTGGACGTCCCTATAAATAACCATATACACTCGATCGGACACGATGGGCGGGATATTTATATGTACGAATAATCGTTCATTTAACCGGACACGGGAATGAATTAATAGTCTATGGAATTATTAAAACGGGGGTGAAATTATGTACAAGGACACTTGGCATAATTGATAACAAAGTATTAAAACCTTGGGTTACACGCAGTCGATAACCTGGTGTAATTATTAAACAAACTAATAAAACTTTGTTACAGTTTAAGTCCCCAATTAGTTGAAATATTTAACTTCGGGTATAAGGATAATTTGACGAGGATACTCGCACTTTATATTTATGACTGATGGACTGTTATGGACAAAAACCAAACGGACATATTGAATAATCCAGGACAAAGGACAATTAACCCATGGGCATAAAACTAAAATCAACACGTCAAACATCATGATTACGGAAGTTTAAATAAGCATAATTCTTTTATTTCATATTTAATTTCCTTTATTTTATATTTAATTGCACTTCTAATTATCGCACTTTTATTTATTGTTATTTAATTGCACTTTTAATTATCGTACTTTTTAATTATCGTAATTTTATTTTATCGCACTTTTATTTATCGCAATTTTATTATCGTTATTCACTTTACGCTTTAAATTAAGTCTTGTATTTATTTTTAATATTTTACATTAGGTTTTAATTGCGACTAAAGTTTTAAAAATCGACAATCCGGTCATTAAACGGTAAAAACCCCCTTTATAATAATAATATTACTTATTTATATATACGTATTTTTATAAATTAAAACTAATATAGCGTTAAGCTTTGTTTAAAGATTTCCCTGTGGAACGAACCAGACTTACTAAAAACTACACTACTGTACGATTAGGTACACTGCCTATAAGTGTTGTAGCAAGGTTTAAGTATATGCATTCTATAAATAAATAAATATCTTGTGTAAAATTGTATCGTATTTAATAGTTTTTCCTAGTAAAATATAAGCTATTTCATATACACCTTTGCGCACATCACCCGTGAATTCAAATTAGATCAAATATATATCATAAAGTCGTATTTCTTAAATACTTCAGGGGTATATTATGTAACTTATAATTAATAATTTCTATCATGTCGCTTTCATGTGAATAGTAAATTAATTAATTTCGATTCATTTACTATTCATATGAATAGTAAATGAATTAATTTCGATTTACTATTTTGTAACTTGAGTAATATATATACATCATATATATTTTATTTGACGTCTCGGTGTATATGTGTGTGACCCCGAAGGCTCAAATGAAGTTGGCCATATAGTTATATGTTGTACCTTGCACATTAATCCTACAACGTATAATAAAGAACAATGGCACAAACTACATATCTATTAAAAACACATAACAGTCAATCTTCATGTCACAATTAACGATCACACAAACTATTATTACTGAAACTACCTTTGCAATTGACAACGAATGCATTCATACTAACCGCCTTTTTGGGAATGATACGCCGTGTTCAAAAATTTATTAATTTAATGTTGCTCATAAGTGATATCTCATTCTCTAGTATCTTCTCCACCAAATACATGGAAATAAAATGACTACAGGTATGTTACTTTGATTGAATCAAATAGACATCCGATCGCTGACCATATATGGCAACAAGAAAAAAAAGATACCTGGAAAGTGTAACGTCTAGAAAAATGAAGATTAGATGATACAAATAATATAATTCTTGAAAAATATGAAGTCATCTCTTAAAAATTAATATAAATGGATTCAGAAAAAGTAAACTAACTTGAGTGTGATGATAACCTGGAAAATTAAGAAAATAGTAAACATCTGATCCCTGACCATATATTGCAACAAGAAAAAAACATACCTGAAAAATGTGACGCCTGAAAAGTGAAGATTAGATAATACAAATAAAATAATTCTCGAACAATATGAAGTCATGTACAAAAAATTACTAATATAAATGGATTCAGGAAACGAAAATTATTTGGAAAAGTGTGATGATAACCTAAAAAAAAATGAAGAACGTAAATGGGATTAGAGTACACAGATTAAAAAATACATGAGAAGTGTGGAGTAAATTCTAAATGGATATATAAATCAATTCATGATAAGCATGGAAGGTGAGAAAGATAAACATGGCAGGTTAATAAGAAGTGTATGCACATGTATAGTAGTTGGGTGTCAATTGAAAGGAAAAACGTGGCACGCTGCCACATTTTAGTAGGTGAGTTTTTCAAAAGGTTTATGTAACAAACTGGGTATAAAGACAAAGAGTAGTTTGGTCCGATAAAAGGTTGACACATGTTGTTTAATGGGTTGCTACACTAAAAATGACTACTTGTGCCACAGTAAAATCCGGTCCAAAGTATGTTGGCTTAGTGGGTTTTATTTAAAAGAACGAACAAAATGGTTGAAACGAACCAGTTTCTTTTCAGCCACTACCTGCGCGACACGTGGCGAATGTTGAGGCTGTAGTTGCAAAAAAGCTCTTCTTATATAGTAGTAAGATATATTTATTCATTGCATTGTGTTCATTCTGTTTATGAATTATAAAACAAACTTATTAATTATTGTATATATTTGTTTTGTAGGATGATGATACTTTTATTGATAACATGGATGATGATGTAATGGAATTCGAACAAAGTCAACCAACCGGTTCAAAAAGAGAACGAGCAATAAAAGATATACCATCACAGACGCAACATCTAAATGAAGGAAAAGAGTGGGCTTCATGTTGGACATCATATGAAGTAATGTACATCACATAAGTAAACGATTTTGTTCGCAAGTGTGGGAAGTGCAAGTATTGCGGGAAAATCATCAAAGCAGATTCAAAGTTAAACGGTACGTCCGGCCTTAAGAAACATGCTGCTATTTGTTACAAGCAACCCGATGTTATTACTAAAAAAACAACCAGTCTAGTAATTAAAAAAATTAATGTTAGTGGAGAAACGAGTGTCAATGTTTGGAAACACGATGACAATGAAATAAAAAAAAATGTTGCTTGATTTTTTTGTTTGTGCGGAAGTACGATTTAAGCAAGTAGAACATTGGTCTTTTGTTAGATTGATAACTGTGTGCAATGACAAGATTAAATTACCATCACGACATAAATTATCAAAAGATATTGCCCACAACTACTTAGATGAAAGAAAAAAATTGTATAGTTACTTGAGTAACTCAAATAACACCGTACACTTGACTACCGATACATGAACCTCATCTTGTCAATGAGAGAACTATATGGTAGTTACTTGTCATTTTATAGACGGAGATTAGGTCATGAATAAGAAAATTATTAATTTTAGGCCAATTGCTAGTCATAAAGGTGATGATATTGGTAATGAATTAATGGAGTGTATTCGAAGTTGGGGTATAAAGAATGTCATTACTATGACTCTTGATAATGCGTCCACTAATGATAAGGCCATATCATATGTATTGTCTAAGTTAGATAATAAGTATCAAGATGATAAATGTGATGCCCCGTACAAAATCATCGTGTACGAATCATCAACAACAGGATCATTACAAGGTTAAGTACTATATGCTGTAATTAAAGAAGTTACATTCACGAGAAAAAGGTGATGTCATAACCGACATCAAATGTTTTACATTTCAAAAGCATGCTTCACTAAGTAGAATCAAATAATAAGTGTATGTGACCACAATGGTCGTTACAAGTCATAGTTCAAAAGTACTAAAGTTTGAATGCAAGGTAAAGTAGTTCATGCGACGACAACTCTAAGCAGCGGGTGTCTACAGCACGACTAGTACACAGCGGAAGCTAACCTCAAACACCTGAGAAAAACATGCTTTAAAATGTCAACACAAAGGTTGGTGAGCTATAGTTTAAGTATAACAGTATGTAAGGTAGGCCACGAGATTTCAGTGCTACAAAGAGCGTTTCAAAACAGTATGATAAAGTATATGTTAACCGTGGGCACTTGGTAACTAACTTAACGTTTATACCCCCTGAAAGTACACTTGGCAAGTGCGTATGTCTACAAAGTATTAAACACTCGTTAAATGCTAGCGCTACTAGCCCGAGTGGGGATGTCAAACCCTATGGATCCATATATAATATTCGCGTTCACGGTTCAAAAACCAATGATTAAACGTTACCGAGCTAAAGGGAATGTTTATGCCATTGTATAACCCACACATATATAAAGTTTAAGTACTCGTGCCTAGTATGTAAAACATAAAATCCGCATGTATTCTCAGTTCTCAAAATAGTTAAAGTAAAAAGGGAATGCTATAACTCACAATGATAATGTAGTCGTAAAGTCGGTTCGGAAAAAGTGTGCAAGTAATCGGTCCGAAGGTCCTCAACCTAAGTCAAATAGTACTAAGTCAGTAAATCGTCTTAATAAGTTTAAAAGTATGTAAATAAGGTCTTAAGGGTCATCATCATTCATCATCAAAAAGGCGTAAAGTAAGTTTCGTTTATGAAAGTAGTTTAAAACAAAGACTGACTTCAGTCAGTCACCACGGCCTCTACCCTTACTGAAATAAGGTGAGACCAGTGGCCATGGCTCCGTATATGAGTCCTTTAGGTGTGTTAAAATTTACAGAAACAAACTCGTCTTCGTTTGATTGTGGCGACGGTCTAAGTGCGAGTAGGTCATAAATTTCTGCACAACGTTAAAGGACATAGTGACGATCGGAGGGCCATAAATCCTAAACCGTAACTTGGATTAAGACGAGTCCTATATGAAAAGTTATCTACTCGAAAAGATCTATTTGAAAATCAAGGTCTCAGTAGCCCAGGTCTACTGGTCTGTTACAGAAACAGTAGGACAGAGGGCTGTAAACAGAAAACAGGAAGTTAAAAGTGAGTTCCGGTGGTCTTGGTGCTTGATGTTCATCATGGTTCTCATCCTTGATGCATATAGCTTCAAGTGTACAACTCGTTGATGTTTTTGCATCATCTTGACCAAGATTTGACCATCATAACCCAAGTGCAAGTCTAAGACATGAAGCACAACTCACTTAAGAGTTGTATGAAGTTTGATGAACCAAAGTTACATCAAAGTCTTAGATCTAACACATACATGAACTTTAAGACTAATAATAAGTTACAAACTTGAAGTAAACTTATGAAATCAAGATCTTAAGTAGTAGAACATAGTTCTTAGTTAGATCTTGAAGATCCAAGACTCAAAAGTCTAGATCTAACATAAGTGTACAAAGTTATAATTAAAAAGTTTCATTTACATGTTCTTGAACTTTTAAAGTTACTTTTAGTTCAAGATTAATGAGATCAAAGTTAACTAGTAACATTTGACCAATCACAACCAACAAACAAGAAATTAAAGTGCATAAAATGAAGTGATAAACTAAGTAAACAAGTAAAAGGTTCATGGTTTGTTCATACTTTTAAAGATTCAACCAAGGTTTGATCTTTAAGTAAAGTAAACTTTAAGTTTACTTCAAGAACTACAAGTATGAGTTACAACACAAGAACTTTCTTTCTTTAAACAAGTATTGGAGATCATAAACTAAGAAGTTTATGTCTTGTGTGTTCTTGTTATGAACAAGATAATTATGTAGAATGAAACTAGGTAGTTTGATTCTTGAAACTAATAAAGAACAATAACAACAACAAACAAGAAATCAAACAAGCAAGTAACAAAAGATGATGATGATTATGGGATGACTTGGTTCGGTTTTGGGACAAAGAAAGAAAAGAGAAAAGCTTCATGTTACTTACAACTTTGAGAGAGAAATGAGAGAAGAAGTTTGAGAGCAAATGAGTGTGTGTGAGAGATGAGGGAATACTACAAGTAATAAGTCACAAAAAAAAAAGAAAATGAACCCTCCCTAGCCACATGAAGGCCGACGGCCTGCTGTCCAAAAAGGGGAGAGGGAATGTTTTGTGGTCACTTGCAAGTAAAGCTTCAAAAGTGTGGATAAAGAATGGTTATGCATGGGGATTGTGGGAACTAGATTCCAATTGTTAAAACTAACTAGTTACCTCACTAAAATGATACTTACACTTGAAGACATGGGCTAACTAAGGCCACTTAGAAGGTAGGGTGGGCTTGGAAGCCCAATATCAAGAGTCCATTACACTAACAAAGCCCAAGTTCAAATAATTAATAAATAAACCCAATCAAAGCCCAAGTAATTAACTAGTAACTTTAGTTAATTAAAATGATTAATAAACTTAATCATGAATGCAAATAATATCTAAAAATATTATTCGTGAAAGTCTCGGGTGTCACAAAGACGTTTCGGGCAATTAAAGTCAAGTACGGGCAATCATGGCAACAAGTAAATGTAATAACATACATTTGTTTAATCACACGTATTAATAATAATAATTATTAATAAATAAACGTTGGAAAATCCAGGGTCGTTACATTACCCACCTGTTAAAGAAAATTTCGTCTCGAAATTTAAGCTGAGGTAGATGGAGGAGTCGGGAAAAGGTGAGGATACTTCCGCATCATTTGATCCTCTCGCTACCAAGTAAACTCAGGTCCTCGTTTGGCATTCCATCGCACTCGGACGATCGGAATCTTGTTGCATTTCAAAGTTTTGATCTCACGATCCATAATTTCAACAGGCTCTTCCACGAAGTGGAGTTTGTCGTCAATTATAAGTTCTTCCAATGGTATGATAAGTTCAGGTGCAGCAAGACACTTCTTCAAGTTTGACACCTGGAAGGTAGGATGAACTGAGCTCAATTGTGCTGGTAGATCTAAACGGTAAGCAACGAGTCCAACACGTTCCAAGATTTCAAAAGGACCAATGTATCGTGGGTTTAACTTTCCACGTTTTCCAAAACGGATCACACCTTTCCAAGGTGCAACCTTTAACATTACACGGTCACCCACATTGAATTCAAAGTCCTTACGTTTAAGATCGGCATAACTCTTTTGACGATCACGAGCAGTCTTAAGTCTAGCTTGAATCTGAGCAATCTTCTCCGTCGTTTCATGGACTACCTCGGGTCCAGTGATTTGCTTTTCACCTACTTCGGCCCAACAAATAGGAGATCAGCACTTACGGCCATACAACGCTTCAAAAGGTGCAGCATTAATGCTAGAGTGATAGCTGTTGTTGTAAGAAAATTCGGCGAGTGGCAAATGCCTTTCCCAGGCCTTTCCGAAATCGATGACACATGCATGCAACATGTCCTCCAAGGTCTGAATCATTCGTTCACTTTGTCCGTCAGTCTGACGGTGATAAGCAGTACTCATGTCAAGACGAGTTCCCATGGCTTCTTGCAAAGAACGCCAAAATCTAGAAGCAAAACGGGGATCGCGATCGGAGATGATCGATAAAGGTACACCGTGACGAGATACAACCTCTTTGATGTATAATTGAGCAAGTCTTTCCATCGTATCTGTTTCCTTCATCGCTAGAAAGTGTGCAAATTTGGTAAGGCGGTCAACAATAACCCAAATAGTATCGTATCCGCCCACCGTCTTTGGTAGCTTGGTGATGAAATCCATTGTGATCCTTTCCCACTTCCATTGTGGGATCTCCGGCTATTGAAGTAAACCAGAAGGTCTCTGATGCTCGGCTTTAACCTTCGAGCAAGTCAAACACTTACCAACATAAGTCGCGACGTCCTTCTTAAGATTCAGCCACCAATACTGTTCTTTAAGGTCGTGGTACATTTTGTCCACTCCAGGATGAATCGAATATCTCGATTTGTGTGCTTCATCAAGTATGAGGTTCCGTAGATCCCCATAAAGAGGTATCCAAATTCTTCCGGCATAACATCGGAGTCCAGACTCCCTAACCTCGAATCGAGAGACAAGTATGTTCAAATGTTCGCGAGATATATTCTCCTCCTTGAGAGCCTCATCTTGGGCTACTCTGATCTGGCTGTAGAGGTTCGAATGGATGGTGATGTTCAGAGCCCTAACACGAAGAGGTGCCATCCTCTCCTTTTGGCTTAAAGCGTCAGCTACAACATTGGCCTTGCCAGGGTGATAACGGAGTTCACAATCGTAGTCGTTGAGCGTCTCGATCCATCGACGCTGTCTCATATTCAGTTGCTTCTGATCAAAGATGTGCTGGAGACTCTTGTGATCGGTGAAGATAGTGCTCTTAGTTCCATACAAAAAGTGTCTCCACAATTTGAGTGCAAAGACAACGGCTCCAAGTTCAAGATCGTGAGTAGTGTAGTTCCGCTCGTGAATCTTCAATTGGCGGGAGGCATAGGCAATAACTTTTGAGCGTTGAATTATTACGCAACCAAAACCACTCTTCGATGCATCACAATAAACAATAAAGTCGTCACTGCCCTCAGGAAGTGATAGGACAAGTGCGGTGGTTAACTTCTTCTTGAAAGTTTGGAATGCTGATTCGTGTGCGGGTTCCTAAATGAACTTCTTGCCCTTGTGAGTCAGCGCGGTCAAAGGACGCGCAATTAGAGAAAATCCTTCGATGAACCTTCGATAATAACCGGCGAGACCTAGGAATTGGCGAATGTGAGTCAGAGTAGTGGGGGTCTCCCACTTGCTGATGGCTTCAATCTTGACGGGATCAACTTTGATACCCTGGTCGCTCACAACATGACCCAGAAATTGTACTTCCTTCAAGCAAAATTCACACTTGGAGAATTTGGCGTAAAGTTGCTCTTGTCTCAGGAGTTCAAGTACTAGTCGGAGGTGTTGCTCATGCTCTTCTTCGCTCTTAGAGTAGATGAGGATATCATCTATGAAGACGATAACAAACTTATCCAAGTACGGCTTGCAGACACGATTCATGAGGTCCATGAACACGGCAGGTGCATTTGTCAAACCGAACGGCATCACAAGAAACTCATAATGACCATAAAGGGTCCTGAATGCAGTTTTCATCACGTCACTTTCCTTCACCCTCAGCTGGTGATATCCGGATCGCAAATCGATCTTTGAGTAAACGCTCGATCCTTGTAGTTGGTCAAAAATATCGTCAATTCGTGGAAGAGGATACCGATTCTTGATTGTTAATTTGTTGAGTTCACGGTAGTCGATACACATACGGAAGGATCCATCCTTCTTCTTCACAAACAATACAGGTGTGCCCCAAGGCGAGAAACTTGGTTGGATAAATCCACGGTCTAACAGCTCTTGTAGTTGACTCTGTAATTCTTGCATCTCGGAAGGTGCGAGTCTATAAGGTGCGCGAGCTACAGGTGCAGCTCCTGGCACTAAGTCGATCTGAAATTCTACTGCTCTCTGCGGTGGCAATCCAGGCAATTCCTCTGGGAAGACATCGTAAAATTCGTTCACAATTCGAACATCGTTCACGCTCTTCACCTCAGTTTCTACCGCTTTCACGTGTGCTAGGACAGCAAAACGTCCCTTCTTCATAATCTTTTGCGCTTTCACGCAACTAATGAGGTTCAACTTCGAGGTACATCTCTCTCCATAGATAACCAGTGGTTCGCCATCTCCTTGTGGTAAGCGAAGTGCTTTATCTCCACAGATAATATCGGCCTTTATCTTGCTCAGCCAATCCATACCGACGATCACGTCAAAACTTCCCAGTTTGATAGGTATCAAGTCAATTTCGAAATCTGAACCAGCTAAGTTGATAATAGCTCCCCGACGAATATGGTCAACCTTTTCAAGTTTTCCGTTGGCGACCTCGACGAGCATACTTTCTTTTAACGGGACTATTGACCAATTAATCTTATCGCAAAAATGTCTACATACATAACTTCTATCCGCACCCGTATCAAACAAGACAGAAGCTAAAAGATTGTTGATTTTGAATATACCTGTCACCAAGTCGGGGTTATCGCGTGCATCCCTTGCATTAACATTAAAAGCTCTACCACGGGGTGGCCCGCCATCTTTTCGCTTGTTTGGGCACGCATTTCTGAAATGGCCCGTCTGCCCGCATTCGTAACACTTCTTTGGTCCGTTGGTATTCGCCTTCCCATTCAAGGTGGTGACCTTGCAGTCTTTTCCAACATGCCCAGACCGTTGGCACTTCTCACAGACAACATTGCAATACCTAGTGTGGTGTTTGTAACACCTCTTGCATTGTGGTAGGGTTCCCTTGTAGTTCGGGTTGGAGTTGGTGTTGTTGTTGGGGTTGGGGTTTCCACCGTTGTTGTTTCCTCTAAAACCCTCATGTCGTTTCGCCAGGTTCTGATCATAGTTTCTTCCCCTGTTGTTGTTGTTGTGGTTATCCCATTTGCGCTTTTCGCTACTACCAGCTTCAAACTTAGCCTTCTCCGGCTCATCAATAATGATTTGGTTCATGAGAGTATGCGCCATGCGCATTGCTTCGGGAACATTCGGTGGTTTGGACGATGTGACGTTTCCTTTGATGGACTTAGGGAGTCCCCAGAAGTATCTCTCCATACGCTTGAATTCCGGGGTGACCATGGTCGGACACATCAGGGCTAGTTCCAAAAAATCTCCTGTTGTAACCATCAAGGTTGTTCCCAACGGCCTTTAGCTGCATGAATTCCATCTCCATCTTTTGTATTTCGGTTCTCGGACAATACTCCTCAATCATAGCCGCTTTGAATTCCTCCCATGGCATAGCATACGCCTCAACGATACCTTTCGCTTGAGCTAACGTGTTCCACTACGTTAGTGCGCCGTCAGATAGCGTGCACGAAGCAAACTTAGTCTTGTTGTCCTCCGAACAGTTGCTAACTCGGAATACTGATTCAAGTTTCTCGAACCATCTGGTGAGACCAACCGGTCCCTCGGTTCCACTGAAGTTATGTGGTTTGCAGCTCTGGAATTCCTTGTAAGTACACTCATTTTGAACGGGTGGGATAACCGGTGGTGGTGGCGGTGGAGCTTGGAGGTTTCTTTCTGCTAGGGCTGCGGCTACACGTTCTTGGATCATCTCTTCAATTTGAGTAGCAGAAGGTGTGGATCGACCGTTAGCCATGGTGTTCTATACAAACATTTTGACTCAAGTCAAAATCCAGCATTCAATATATAATAATATAGTATATAACAACCAACATGTAAACAGCACAACACATGTTAATTAAGTAACGCAAGTTGATACAAGTACCGCAAAACACCATACAGTAACGTAAATAGAACACTTGTGCAAAAAGTAACATCACAAAGTTTCCATTCATTAATAATAAGTTTCATGCATCATGAATAAGTTCGTACAATACATAAGTGAAACATAAAACTACAACTAGATTACATTACGAAATCTAAATACAAAAGTCCTATGGTGAAGGTGGGTGTAGGATGTCTAAAACCTGAGCCAACTGCTCCTCGAGCTCAGTAACCCGAGCTCAGAGGATTCCCACCTCCCTTGTAAATTCCTCGACAGTGGGAGCTGGTGGGGCGGGCGGTGCTGGTGGTGCAGGTGGGGCCGGTGGAGCGGATGGTGCAGACCACACGAAACGAGGTACAGATGTCCCGGCTCCAGAAATAGTCAGTACGTAATGGGGAACCTTACGTATCTGTGGGTCGGCAGGGTACGGCACAAGCCGTTTACGGGCAGTAACCCTCCGACGCCGACCAAATGCGTCAGTGAAAGCACGACCTCCATTCACCCCTGAAATGATGGTGCCATCAGGACGGTACCGCTTCTTCGGCGAGGTGGAGGGTGCCTGTATAGGTACGTCATCAAGGTTCTCTTCGTCGGAGTCACTGGAGTCATCTGTAGAGGAGTCATCGGATAAAGGATCATCAGAATCATGTGGTGGTGACACGAGTGGCTGAACTGGTCGTCCATGAGCGGCCATCATCTGTCTGTATCTGAATGGCGGAATCGGTACTAAACGTCCATCTGGAGCGCGTCGGCACGGCATGCGCATATGGTTACGGAATGGCCCTTCCCCGAACTCCGCGGGAATCACAACACCACCGATGCGGGGCTGTGACTCCGAGGGTCCGGGAGCAGACGGAGCTGAAATCTCCGCAGGGTCCACGTGTCCGTCAATAGTAGCCACTGGTGCAGGCGGCTGGCTGCTAGTCCCGGAAGATGAAGCGCCGGGGTCACTCGTGTGTATCGGGATCGGTGGATCGGCAATGGTGGTAGGTGGAGTAGATGAAGAGTCTAAACTGCCCAAAACGCTAGCAGGTGGTACATCCGACATCTGAACAAGGAAAAATAAATTTTCCATGTCAGTAAGTCATAAAGCAAGCACGTATTAGGCCAACAGTTTAAATCGTGTATAACAATAAGTAGCATGGCAATAATAACGAATCGTACAGAAGTAGCATGCAATCGAAAGCAAGTGATATCATGAAGTAGTGAAATCATGTAATAGCATACGGCATATAGCAGTAAAAGTAAGCAGCAGCATGCAGTAAGTTCAGCGGAAACAAGTAAACTAGCAAGTTGTAGATTAGTCCTATTAGTGAATCCTACTCGGGTCGGTCTTAGACTCACTAATGCAACCTAATTCCCTAAAACCTGGCTCTGATACCAAATGTGATGCCCCGTACAAAACCATCGTGTACGAATCATCAACAACAGGATCATTACAAGGTAAAGTACTATATGCTGTAATTAAAGAAGGTTAAGTACAAAACCGACATCAAATGTTTTACATTTCAAAAGCATGCTTCACTAAGTAGAAGCAAATAATAAGTGTATGTGACCACAATGGTCGTTACAAGTCATAGTTCAAAAGTACTAAAGTTTGAATGCAAGGTAAAGTAGTTCATGCGACGACAACTCTAAGCAGCGGGTGTCTACAGCACGACTAGTACACAGCGGAAGCTAACCTCAAGCACCTGAGAAAAACATGCTTTAAAATGTCAACACAAAGGTTGGTGAGCTATACTTTAAGTATAACAGTATGTAAGGTACGCCACGAGATTTCAGTGCTACAAAGAGCGTTTCAAAACAGTATGATAAAGTATATGTTAACCGTGGGCACTTGGTAACTAACTTAACGTTTATACCCCCTGAAAGTACACTTGGTAAGTGCGTATGTCTACGAAGTATTAAACACTCGTTAAATGCTAGCGCTACTAGCCCGAGTGGTGATGTCAAACCCTATGGATCCATATCTAAGATTCGCGTTCACGGTTCAAAAACCAATGATTAAACGTTACCGAGCTAAAGGGAATGTTTATGCTGTTGTATAACCCACACATATATAAAGTTTAAGTACTCGTGCCTAGTATGTAAAATATAAAATCCGCATGTATTCTCAGTTCCCAAAATAGTTAAAGTAAAAAGGGAATGCTATAAAATGATAATGTAGTCGTAAAGTCGGTTCGGAAAAAGTGTGCAAGTAATCGGTCCGAAGGTCCTCAACCTAAGTCAAATAGTACTAAGTCAGTAAATCGTCTTAATAGGTTTAAAATTATGTAAATAAGGCCTTAAGGGTCATCATCATTCATCATCAAAAAGGCGTAAAGTAAGTTTCGTTTATGAAAGTAGTTTAAAACAAAGACTGACTTCAGTCAGTCACCACGGCCTCTACCCTTACTGAAATAAGGTGAGACTAGTGGTCATGGCTCCGTATATGAGTCCTTTAGGTGTGTTAAAGGACATAGTGACGATCGGAGGGCCATAAATCCTAAACCGTAACTCGGATTAAGACGAGTCCTATATGAAAAGTTATCTACTCGAAAAGATCTATTTGAAAATAAAGGTCTCAGTAGCCCAGGTCTACTGGTCTGTTACAGAAACAGTAGGACAGAGGGCTGTAAACAGAAAACAGGAAGTTAAAAGTGAGTTCCGGTGGTCTTGGTGCTTGATGTTCATCATGGTTCTCATCCTTGATGCATATAGCTTCAAGTGTACAACTCGTTGATGTTTTTGCATCATCTTGACCAAGATTTGAACATCATAACCCAAGTGCAAGTCTAAGACATGAAGCACAACTCACTTAAGAGTTGTATGAAGTTTGATGAACCAAAGTTACATCAAAGTCTTAGATCTAACACATACATGAACTTTAAGACTAATAATAAGTTACAAACTTGAAGTAAACTTATGAAATCAAGATCTTAAGTAGTAGAACATAGTTCTTAGTTAGATCTTGAAGATTCAAGACTCAAAAGTCTGGATCTAACATAAGTGTACAAAGTTATAATTAAAAAGTTTCATTTACATGTTCTTGAACTTTTAAAGTTACTTTTAGTTCAAGATTAATGAGATCAAAGTTAACTAGTAACATTTAACCAATCACAACCAACAAACAAGAAATTAAAGTGCATAAAATGAAGTGATAAACTAAGTAAACAAGTAAAAGGTTCATGGTTTGTTCATACTTTTAAAGATTCAATCAAGGTTTGATCTTTAAGTAAAGTAAACTTTAAGTTTACTTCAAGAACTACAAGTATGAGTTACAACACAAGAACTTTCTTTCTTTAAACAAGTATTGGAGATCATAAACTAAGAAGTTTATGTCTTGTGTGTTCTTGTTATGAACAAGATAATTATGTAGAATGAAACTAGGTAGTTTGATTCTTGAAACTAATAAAGAACAATAACAACAACAAACAAGAAATCAAACAAGCAAGTAACAAAAGATGATGATGATTATGGGGTGACTTGGTTCGGTTTTGGGACAAAGAAAGAAAAGAGAAAAGCTTCATGTTACTTACAACTTTGAGAGAGAAATGAGAGAAGAAGTTTGAGAGCAAATGAGTGTGTGTGAGAGATGAGGGAATACTACAAGTAATAAGTCACAAAAAAAAGAAAATGAACCCTCCCTAGCCACATGAAGGCCGACGGCCTGCTGTCCAAAAAGGGGAGAGGGAATGTTTTGTGGTCACTTGCAAGTAAAGCTTCAAAAGTGTGGATAAAGAATGGTTATGCATGGGGATTGTGGGAACTAGATTCCAATTGTTAAAACTAACTAGTTACCTCACTAAAATGATACTTACACTTGAAGACATGGGCTAACTAAGTCCACTTAGAAGGTAGGGTGGGCTTGGAAGCCCAATATCATGAGTCCATTACACTAACAAAGCCCAAGTTCAAATAATTAATAAATAAACCCAATCAAAGCCCAAGTAATTAACTAGTAACTTTAGTTAATTAAAATGATTAATAAACTTAATCATGAATGCAAATAATATCTAAAAATATTATTCGTGAAAGTCTCGGGTGTCACAAAGACGTTTCGGGCAATTAAAGTCAAGTACGGGCAATCATGGCAACAAGTAAATGTAATAACATACATTTGTTTAATCACACGTATTAATAATAATAATTATTAATAATAAATAAACGTTAGAAAATCCATTAATAATCATATCTATTAATAATAATAGATATGATTGTAGATGTTGAAACTAGGATGGAAAGTTTGTTTAGAAAGTATGAGGAATCATTTGATAAAACGGTCAAAAATCGGACTCTCAAGAAGCACAAACTGGAGACAATGTTATTAAGATTCATGTGAAAAAGTAGTTTCATGTCTAAGTGGAGAAGCGTGGAAGAAGATACTAGTTCATTCGAGAGTGAAACAGAATTATCAAGGTACCTAAATGAGCCGAAGTTGAATTGGTCTCCTTCGTTTGACATACTTAAGTGGTGGAAGCAAAATGGCTAGAGGTAAATTACTCTTTTATCATTGTACTAAAGCTTTATAAACTTATTATTGTAATTACTATTGTAAAGAAATATACTAGCAAAAGGTTAGAATTGTTAAGGATTACTGTCGAGTTTTTTTAGGCCATAGCACATTAGCACATGCTCACTCATCTGACAAGCTTCGAACAATTTAATTCAAAGCAAATGTTTGTTTAAAACAGTAGACTTCTAATGCTAAAAAACCTTTACTAATTCTGGATTATAAAATATCTCTCCAACTCTTATTTTATCGATTTTTTTCTGTTCTCAGTTACATTATTATAGAGTGTATTCGAGATTGGGGTATAAATAATGTCATGACTATAACCCTTGATAATGCGTCCACTAATGATACACAATTAACTACTTTTATATTCACGGCTTTAAGTTAAAATACTTATACATATATAAGGCCTATTTCGAGTGGCATATATAGATAACGAACTCCATAGAGTACTTAAAATGAACACGCATCATCGCTTTTGGTTGCATCCTCTGCACCTGGTTCTGCACATTTTTCCTGTCGGGCTGCTTCTCCTACTGGTTCTAAAGTCTATTTATGTATGATGTACAGTGACACTGTATAATTTAAGGTTTAACTTGTTTATTAATTATTTAGGAGCCAAGATTATTATTCTATTTAATTAATTTCTTTTGAAAATATATGAATAAGAATATAAAAGCTCTTTGAGTTACGAAAATTTTGAGTTTCAAATTAATAAAATCGGAGTCCGTATGAAAAAGATATGACTAAAATGATGAAGGCTCGTTGATTATGCAAACTGTCACCATTTTCATTATATCTTCTTCATATGGACTTCAACTAAGTTAATTAAAAAGCTCAAACGTTCGTAACTCAAAGAATTACATTTTTTTATGGGGCCAAAGCTCCTCCCTGCCCTCACTAAGCTTCGTCCTTAATTATGTGTGTGAGTGTAATGTCTTTAGGGCCTTTAGCCCAATTTATGTTCTACTTGTATGATGTACGTTGATTGGTAGCAACAAGTGCAGAGATGGCTCCCGCATTGCTGCGACAAATATTTTATTCTATACCCTAAATATTTTTTCGGTAAGATAGATGACCTACATATTGTGACAGAATGTCTTTTGCCGCAATACATGGTAATGATATATACATTAAAACCCTCATACATAGTTTATAATTACATTACACATATGGAGAATGAGTACAAATCTTTTTTTAGAATAAATATACTTTAACAAAGAAAATAAAATAAAATAAAAGTAAAAAGATTCCTAGCACATTGCTGTAGAAAATAATTTGGTTCTATATCTTAAAACATTATTTTATTAGTAGAAATGACCCACACATTTTTGTTATATACATATCGATAATTAGTACAAACGTTTTATCAAATAAAGATTAAAAACATAAATAATATTTTTATTTTGAAAAGAAATAATATTATAAATCAACAAACAAATGTACAAAATGATGTGCAAGGCCAAAACATTCCAATGGCCATCATACAAGAATACAACACAACTTAATTTGCAAAGATTGCAAATCAAGGAAAATACACGATACTATCTATGTTACACGATTTTTAGTCCATAGTAAGATACATACTAGGATTGTTCAACCAAGATAACCATTCGAATTTCATCCCTTTAGATTTTCTCGAAATCCACTTGAAAGATTTGATTTGCATTTCATTTAAAGCCACCGAAGCGGTCCAACATTTATTGCGAAAGACCATGTTGTTCCGGTTTTTCAAATGTAATACGCACAAACTCACTTGATTGCTTGTCAATTTTCTTTTTCCAAACTTTGATGATGACATCGATGAATTGCCACAAAGTATTTCACCCGAACTAAGGTTAGTGAATTGACCCAAGTTTCACCAACCATAAACACGATTCCACAATTCAATAGTATGTTTACAAAAGATTAATGAATGCTCAATGGTCTCTAAATCGTCATCGCATAATGGACAACGAACACTATGTAGGTCAACCCCTCTTTTATCAAGTTCACACCTCACCGAAAGCCACCTTTTTAGAGCACGCCACACAAAATTTTCAATTTCCTCGGAACCAAATTATTGTGTAAGGTTTCCATATGATCACTGAGTTTCGCTAGAGCTTGTTCTTCAATAATTTTAGTGAGTTTATTAACTGTGAAGATTCCCGTAGAGTTCAAAGACCAAACCCATGCATCGTTGCCACTGTTTCCGAACTGGACCTCAATGAGTAGTCCCAATAAAGATTCGAATTCACTTGCGGTTCTGCCACTGGGCCGTCGAGCCCAATTCCAATTGAATAGATACCCACGATCAGTTTTGCTCATTCTGTTGGTGACAGTTACTATTTTCATAGTCTTCAAGTGATACAATCTTGGAAATCTTGAGCTAAGTTTAACGCCACCAATCCAAACGTCTTCCCAAAAAAGAGTTGAGTTTTCGTCCCCAATTGATTTTTTAAAAAAAAAAAAACTTTGAAGCCAATATTGAAGTTATCAATTAAATTTCCTGCACGAACAATGTTAAACCAAGTGCCCGGAGATGCTACCCGAAGTGAATCGGATCCCGTCTCCAAGCCCCCACATGAACCATAAATACTACGGGTGATATTAACTCAAAGTGAGTCGGTTTCGGTTTTAAACCTCCACCACCACTTTCCCAAAAGAGCATGATTTTTAGAATTTAAAGACCCAATATTTAACCCCCCCCCCCCCCCCCCCCCCCCCCCCGTCCCCGTTTTCGAATGAATTAATGACATTTTCCCATTTAACCCAAGAAATTTTATAACCCGAATCTAACCCGCCCCAAAAGAAGGAACGACGTAATCTCTCAAGAGTTTGTAACACACATTGCCGGGCATAAAAGAGTGAGAAGAACTACAATAGGAGACTACTCAAAACTATCACGACCCAAAAAATTTCGACTAATTTTAAATCAAACTCTCGATACGATTTAATATCTTTGACATGATAAGCAAAGTCTGTTAGGTTGAGTCTCAAAAATTTTGAACTGTTTCATATATTCAATTGACCTTCGACCATTCCCGAGATTCACGAACAACTATTTGTAAATAGATACATATATATTTTAACAAATAGATAAATATATATATATATATATATAGGGGTGTTCAAATGAGAACATTCTCATAATTAGAAATGGTGAGAACACATCTGGACCATTCATCTTTAAGATCAAGTTTGTATATATTTTTATATTAAAAATAAGCAAAAGGGTATAAAGGTATTTAACATTAGATACTAATTACTCGGAAACAAACTTTAATGCACTTTTTTATTCTTCAAAAAACCGTTCATTCAAATTCTCATTATACAACCACCAGTACTCGGTCCAATTATATCATTTCATGCGATCAATATTTGTACCTACCGATATATGTAACATACTTGCATGCAATCACAGTAAGATCGACAGGCTTCCACTCCTCATGTTTGTGTTGTATCCAAACTGTATGTTTGTTTGGGATCTCCATCATGACTTTCATGTGATAGTATATAGACTAAGACTACGGTTTTCCGTTATTAATGCCGAAAATTGAGGGACGCTTTCGTATTCATCCTATAGTACCAAAATCATACTTTTGTAACATATTTAGCAAATGAATTGAATGCAAGTGCATCCGTTTACATTTACATATCCAAAACTGATCATGTTACGTTGATCATTAATCGTAGTTTGCAAATCTATTTCTTATATTTTGATGGTGCATCCCGTGTTGTACCTTGATGTATTGCGTATCCCTATTATGTTGTGGTCGATACTCGAAATGTATTATACATCCGTTATTTTGTTGTTGTCGATACCTTAATGTATTATATATCTGCTATTTTGTTGTCGTCAGTACGCCAAAACTGCATCAATATATTATTCGTTCCCAAGCATCTGACTTGGAAATTCGGGATGCAGATTATACACGGAAAAATGAGTATGCAACACTGAGTTATGAGGATGCGATAGTACGTTAGAAGTGATGCATCATTTCGTAATACTCCATATATGAATATTGAGACACGTTTGGAATTAAACAATAGGAGAGATGATTTGTAAATCATTGAACGCTGAAAAAGTGGAAAGATACAAAATTATATTTTTATCCTGTTCTCATTTACTTTATTTGTGAGAACATTCTCACATGAATGCTACCACATATATATATATATATATATATATATATATATATATATATATATATATATATATTAATTTGGAATATAATTTAAAATAAAATACGATTTAACTATTAGAAATAAATATGCAAAATAAAATAAAATAAGATGTAATGAGAAATATTAATATATGTAAATATATATTGATATATATATATATATATATACGTATATATATATATATATATATATATATATATATATATATATATATATATATATATATATATGAATATTACTTGTAAATATATAAGATTATATTTTAAATTTATTTATTTAAATAAATATATTTAATATATCTATTTATGTAATAAAACTTGTTACTAAAATGTATTTATATATATATATATATATATATATATATATATATATATATATATATATATATATATATATATATATATATATACAAATAGTATAATGAAAATAAAGGATTTCGAGCTTAAATAGTAAACGATTGTAACACTCGGTTATCATTTCATTTGTGTTCATATAGATCTAATATGAGTTTATGAAGATTTAAAATAAAAGTTGGACTGTAAATTTATTACGAAGATTCTAGGTTTGTTAAAAATATTTTTACCCTTTTAGTTTAAATTTTAGTACTCCGTACATATTAATAGGAACAGAAAACAAATAATTAACGAACCTTTTTAATCAGGTTTCAAACAGTTAATGATTGAAATAATTAAATATATTTATGCTAAAAATTTGGGCTTTTTAGGAACATTTTTATATATTAACTGTTTAGCAATGAAGCACGATTTAGCAATTCGTGAAAACTGTTGGTAGAGTAAATCAAAACTTAGGCTGCTATGTTCCATCTGCACATTTAATTCTCAATGAATGATAATTATTATTATTATTATAATAATTATTATTTAATTATATCCGTAAATCAAGTGGACAAATTGATTGAAATGGCTTGTTGTTACTATGCTAGTTTGTTTTCAATTCCACCGAATATATATATATATATAAACAACCCACAATTCATACAAGATTGAACCATCATCCTCCCTCTTTCTGTTTGCGGTTACAATCAAACCCAAGAACACCACACTTATTACCACCCTTCTTCCTTGTCACATCACCACTCAACCATGCTTGATCACCACCATCCCAACCCTACAACCATGAGCCACCTAAACCCGCCACCCTTTCTTCTCCATTTAATCGCTACCCTACACTATCTATTTTTCTAGTTCTTCGATCGTTGCAAACAACCACCACTGTCATTTTCTTTTTTTGTTTTGCAGCCATGAACCAACCACAAACCCAGCTGCTACTTACGTGTTCGGTTTCTGTTTTATTTCTCAAAACCACCACCGTAAATCTTCAACCTTGCTACTCCTGCTATCGCATTTAAACACTATTAAACCAACATGTAACCGTTGTACTTTCCCATTTCAATTCTCCATAAAAACCTCTACACCATGCCTCATGCTACTGCTCCTGTTGCAAACCGATGATGAATGTTGGTAATTATGATGATACAGTAAAGGTGAGGAGGAAGAGATGATGATGGTGACAGAGGTGATCGGTTGATGATGACGAGGATACACGATGAAGATGATGAATAGTGGTGATTCACGAGTGAAGATAAAGATGATTCGAAGATATTATGATTTCCTGTTCGATGATGTAATGATGATGCGAAAGTGATGAACGATGATGATGAAAACCATGGAATGATGATTAGGAAAATGAAACAGATAGAAAATGGTTAAATAGATATTAGGTTCGAATTATTTCAGAAAAACAAAGATAAAGGAATGGTTAAGAGTGTTTGTGTGGAATGAGAGGTCTCGGGTTCGCGCCCGGGCTGTGATATATTTGTTATCTTTTTAAGGTATTATTATTATTATTATTATTATTATTATTATTATTATTATTATTATTATTATTATTATTATTATTATTATTATTATTATTATTATTATAAGTATAATTATTATTATTATTATTATTATTAATATAAGTATCATTATTAGAATTATTATTATCATTATCATTTTTAATATTATCGTTATTATTATTATTATTAAAATTATCACTTTATTATTAAAAGTATCATTAATATTAAAATTATCATTTTACAAAAATTATCATTTTATTATCATTAAAACTATTATTATTATTATTATTATTATTATTATTATTATTATTATTATTATTATTATTATTATTATTATTAGAATCATTAAAACTATCATTATTATTATTATTATTATTATTATTATTATTAGAATTATCATTATTTTTATCATTATTTTTTTATTATCATTATTATTAATATTTTTAACATTAATATTATTATTTTTAACATTATTATTATTATTAGCATTTTTACTACTATTATCATTATTATTATTATAACTATATTATCATTATCAATACTACTATTAATATTATTATTATTATTATTACAATAAAAATTAGCTATATAAAAATATATTTAATAAAAACTATATTAATATTCTTATAATAAATATTAATTATTTATTTAAAAGCATATAAAATAAATATATTAATTAAGTTATTAACAAAATATATAATTTATTAAGATAACATTTATATCACTAATAATATATAAATTTGTTTGATTACAATTATATGTGTTAATATATATAAATGATATAAGTTCGTGAATCCGAGGCCAACCCTGCATTGTTCAGTTCCGTCGTATGCATATTTTTACTACAAAATATCAAATCGTGAGTTTGTTTGCTCCTTTTTACTAAATGCTATTGCAATATATATTTTGGGACTGAGAATACATGCGCTTTTATAAATGTTTTACAAAATAGACACAAGTACTTAAAACTACATTCTATGATGGATTACTATACCGGATATCACCCCTTTAGCTTGGTAACCTAAGAATTAATGAACGCCACTAATTGACGCGAATCCTAAAGATAGATATATGGGCACTAACAAGCCCCATTCAGAGAATTTGAACAGCTTTAGTACTTCGATTTTATTTATACAGATGAAAATAATTCTGTTTTGGGGATATTCTAGATGCATTTTGATAATGTCGGTTACCAGGTGTTCATCATATGAATGGATTTTATAGCAGTGGGCAGACTTGCACTTTGAAACAAAAATCTTGTGGTCTATTGAAATTATTGAAATGATTGTTTATGATAAACCTATGAACTCACCAACCTTTTGGTTGACACTTTTAAGCATGTTTATTCTCAGGTATGAAAGAAATCTTTCGCTGTGCATTTGCTCATTTTAAAGATATTACTTGGAGTCATTCATGGCATATTTCAAAAGACGTTGCATTCGAGTCGTTGAGTTCAAAAATATTATTATTAAGTAAATGAAAGATTAAGTCATTTATTGTTTGGATACTGTGATGACCCAAAAATTTCCGACCAAATTTAAACTTGATCTTCATATGATCTCGACACGATAAACAAAGTTTGTAATGTTGAGTCTCAAAAATTTTGAAGTGTTTACATGGTTTCAGATAACCTTTGACTATTCCCGATGATTCACGAACAATTGTGTGTAAATAAATATGTAAATATATATATATATATATATATACATATGAATACATATATATGAATGTAAGTATGTATAGTAATTTGAATTTACAAAATATAATTTAAACATTAAAATGAAATATGTAAAATAAGTTACAAAATAAATATGATGTAATTTAAAATGAATCTATATATAAATATGTATAATTTCTATGTATAATTATTACTATAGGTATATTATAACATATATAAAATTTATAAATAATAATGATTCAATAGAAGTTATTACATAATATGTTATATGATTAGTAGATATCCCATAATTAATAATATATAATACAAGTTAAAATATAGTTGTTATATTAAAATTATTACTTATATAAATATTAATATCAGTAGTAATATCAGTATTATATATATATATATATATATGTATGTAATATCAGTATTATATATATATATATATATATATGAAATTTGGTACATTTGATTTATGATTATTATTTAATACTATTAATATTATTATAAATATTGTTAATATCATTATTATTATTATTATAACTAGTAGTAAAATTAAAATTTTATTTATGATTAATATTAGTATTGTCATTAGATTTTATTATTAATATTATCATTAAGAACTATTATTATTAGAATTATTAGTTATTTTTATCATTAAAACATAGCATTTCTATTATTATTATTATTAGCATTTTTTTATTTAATTAGTATTAATGATATATTATCATTATCCTTATTACTATTATAATTATTATTAATTTTATTAATATTTATATACTTAATATTAGTATTAATATTTATTAATATAGATTATAATCAGATACATATACATATACTTATACTTATACAAAATACAATACGTACATATTAAACACATATACAGATATATATTTATATAAATTCTGTATATACATGTACAAATATAAATAAATACGTATCTATACTTAAGGAATCAAATTCAGTTTCCAGTTGTAATCAAATTGTATCTAATTTTGTTTCTTGTCTCATAAACTGATAAACATCCTAATCAATCGTACAAATCAAGTTGTTATGGTAATCTATTTTTATCTTATATTTTCCTGAACGAATATTATTCTCTGGAGCCAATCAAGCTATAAAACAAATGCCATTTGAGTTAATTAAACTGTAATAATATCACATAATCTTTATATAATCTTCTGTTATCACAAATTGGATTAAAACATAGAAATTCAATTTTAGTTTTTAAGAAAAAGGTCGTCTGCTCTGTTATTACTTCAATATCCAAACAGCTCAATTTCAACTAAATTTTCAAAATGTAGAATTGCAGTCTTATTAGGAATCTTTCAATAAAACTATCTGCAAATCCTCATATCTCAATTCTTTATATCGAGCACAAATTTTCGAGTCAAAGTTTGATTTTAAAAAGTCAACCAAATCATTCATCAAGAAATTCAAATCCTAGTTATTGTTTCTAGGTCAATTGATGAGTTACAAAGATTCTATGAAGGGTTTACAACGTATTTCATGTATAAATCTTGGTCTAAAAGTGTTTAGAATTTGATATCACGATTTGGGTTCATAGTGTGCTGAACGCTGCTGCTATTTTTCATATTTATTTTACTGTTAAATCACCACAATCCAATTACACTTTATATTTCATTTGAAAATCCCTAAACCGAAACTGTAACTCATTGCTAAATTAATTTTTGGTCGATCGATTGTCACGAAGAAGAAGAAGAAAGGGGACACAGAAGTTAACGGGTTATAAAAAAATTTAAAAGGCTTATAATCAGGAAAAATGAAATGGTTCAGTTGGTTAGGGGTGTTGTCGTGTTATCAAGTAGTCGCGGGTTCGAGCCTGGTCTGGGGCATTTTTTTTTTAGAAAACTCTTTAAGGTAGTATTACTTTTACTATCATTATTGTTATTATTATTATTATTATTATTATTATTATTATTATTATTATTATTATTATTATTATTATTATTATTATTATTATTATTATCATCATTAAAATTATTATTATTATTAAAATTATTATTATTATTATTATTATTACTACCTAATCATTATTATTATTTTTCATTATTATTATAATTAATATTATTATTATTAATATCATTATTACTATAACAAGTAAACATTTTTATGAAAATATATATTATAGATAATAAAATAATTATGTATGAAAACATTACTTCTAATACATTGTAGTATATAATCATATATATAAACTTTGATACATTATATATATTTTAATTAAAACACTTTAATATACATTTAATATATAAATATTAAGTGTTTATTTAAAATATATAATTGGATGTAATTAAGCTATTTATTAATAAATATTAATATATAAACTTGTTAATTGATATTATGTGTGTTAATATAAATACTTGATATAGGTTCGTGAATCCGAGGCCAACTCTGCATTGTTCAGTTTAGTCGTATGCATATTTTTACTACAAAATATCGTATAGTGAGTTTCATTTGCTCCCTTTTTCAATGATTTTGCTATATATATTTTTGAGACTGAGAATACATGTGCTGCTTTTATAAATGTTTACGAAATAGACACAAGTAATCGAAACTACATTCTATGGTTGGATTATCGAAATTGAATATCATCCTTTTAGCTTGGTAGCCTAAGAATTAGGGAACAGACCCCCTAATTGACGCGAATTCTGAAGATAGATCTATGATCCTAACAAACCCCATCCAGGGTATGGATGCTTTAGTACTTCGATTTTATATACAGATGAGTGTACCTGTATATTTGGGGATATTCTATATGCATTTATTAATGTCGGTTACCAGGTGTTCACCATATGAATGAATTTTTATACAGATGAGTGTTCCTGTATTATATTTTTTGCAGATGAGTGTTCCTGCAGTTAACTATAAAAAAAAATTAAATCTTGTGGTCTATTAAAATTATTGAAATGATTATTATGTTAAACCTATGAACTCACCAATCTTTTGGTTGACACTTTAAAGCATGTTTATTCTCAGGTATGAAAGAAATCTTCCGCTGTGCATTTGTTCATTTTAGAGATATTACTTGGAATCATTCATGACATATTTCAAAAGACGTTGCATTCGAGTCGTTGAGTGTATCAAGATTATTATTAAGTCAATTATAGTTGGATATATTATGAAATGGTATGCATGCCGTCAACTTTCGATGTGATGAAAGATTGTCTTTTAAAAACGAATGCAATGTTTGTAAAATGTATCATATAGAGGTCAAGTACCTCGCGATGTAACCAAATGTAATGTATTCGTCCATATGGATTAGGACGGGTCATTAAAGTTGGTATCAGAGCGGTGGTCTTAGCGAACCAGGTCTTGCATTAATGTGTCTAACTGATAGTTGTTTAGATGCATTAGTGACTCTGGACCTCGACCGTGTCTGCATGTCAAAAGTTTTGCTTATCATTTCTAATCGGAAATCATCTACTTACCATCCTTAGGAAATTACCTGCTTATCATTTTTAGTCTAGACACGTCTTACTGCATTGATTGCATAAATAGTGTATAGACAAAATTCATATCTTAGCGTATCTGTTACTGTAAACTTTACCTGACATATTCCGTAAATTCCTCCGTAATCCACGAAATCTTTTGTTCTATATATAGATATTCTATGTAATTAGAATATCATCTGATAGCCGAAAAATCATTTCATATCGAAAAAAAATCCGTTATTCAATCGTACGAAATGGAACTCGCTACTAGTTCAAGTCCCTCGGATTCCGATATGGAGTTTCATTCGAGCTCCGAAAGCAGTGTTACTTGAATAGATCAACCAATTAGTCCTCATCTATTCTGGATGAACTGGGGATGGGTTCGTAGTCTACTTAATCATTGGAGACAAGAAGAAGGCGATCCCTTTCACCCACCACATTGCCCTCTTGGTGAAGAACCTGAAGCACTTACCGGCGAACCTATTCGAAACACCATTTTCAGCCTCATTTCGAGGGTAGCTCGTCACGATTATATTCTATCTATAATTCTAAACCTTATTCATCCACTCGTTCCGAGTGACAATCATCCCGGAATAATGGAAGAAGTCAACGAGCTTCGCGCTCAAATAATCAATTTGGAAAAACGTGATGCAAAACCTACCAGCTTCAGCAACACCAACATCAGCACCAGTACCACCAATAACTCAAGTTTCAACATCACATGCCTCAACATCACAATCTATACCTCGAGCATAACCTTCGTTCTACATCTTGTTCTACATCGGTTATCTTCGTTCTTCATGATGATTATGTAATCTCTAATGTTTTAGAGATTATGTATCATAGTTCTAATCGTAAACCAGATGAGTTTAATATCACATTAACTCATTAAATTCATGATTACATTTGAAGAAAATATATATGTAAGTATATTTTCATAAAGATTGTAATTAAAAACTCTTTTGTACAAACTGTTAATGGTGAAAATATTTTAACGGGTAGGTAATGCCCGAGGAATATTTAGATTTCACATTAATAAGTTACACTGTACATTCTTCGAATCTGATTCAACAGTCATTTACTATCCTACTTACATCCACAGATATACGAATCCATTCACCACAGAATAACCATTTTCATTCAATTTCATATTTGGATTTTGACTTATCAGAATCCAACAAGTGGCATAATGAAGAACATTGGACAAAAATAAAATTTGTTAGAAACAAACAAATTAACTATGAGAAATTTTGTTAAGAATCCACGCTAACAAAATCCTAGCTAATTGTTCCTAGCTAACTATTAATTATTTATCGCAATTTTAATTCTCGCAATTTTATTTATCGTCATTTAATTTCTGTTATTTATTTTACGCACTTTAAATATCGTCTGATAATTCGGGACACGTATACAATGTTTTGACATATCATATCATATCGACGTCATCTATATATATTATTTGGAATAACCATAGATACTCTATATGCGGTAATGATCGAGTTAGCTATACAGGGATGAGGTTGATTCCAAAATAATATATATACTTTGAGTTGTGATCGAGTCTTAGACATGTATACAATGGGTCACGATATGTATTAATTAATTCGAATATTATATATTAAACTATATATGAATTATTGAATTACTAACTGTGGACTACTAACTGTGGACTGCTAATATTGGACAATTAAAATGAATTAAAATATTGACTATAACATATGAAACTAAACATTTCTTCAAGTTTGTCACTTGATTTCATCTTAAACCTCATTTGTATCTTGACGATTACAATCTGCGTTCAAATCTTTCATAATTCTTGAAAACACCTCAATCGAGAAGATGAACCAACTGCATCTCATCTACGGAAGAAAAGATTGATGCATATAGTTATGCACCTGAAAATACTTGGAACCTGAGTAAACGTTTAACACGTATCTGTGCTAGCTCCTTTGGCATTGTTATTACCGAAAATAACATTGCAATTCTTTTTCAAATTAGCAAATTTTGTCACAGCTCCAGCAAATCAACTTCAATTTTTCATTCGAATAAACCTTATTATAAAGATTACCGCTTCATCATCATTACCGGAGAACCATTTATATTCCACCACATTAGCAGTAAACTTACAAGCAACTTCATTACTCATTGGCTTTAGTCTCTCCGAAGAACCATTATATTTGTTCGTTAAAACCTATTCATACACTCATCCACATCTTATAACAAGAATTACCACATCAATTACCGGGAATTAGCAATCAGTATTTTGAAATCTCGCAGCATGTCTACATCAACAGTTATATGTATACATATAACATTTATCTCCTAGAATTATGATCTTTCATTCTGAATTCCTGAAAAGCACTCTAGCTTACGAATCAAATCTCTGAGTTCTGAAAAAGCTGACGAAGCAGCGAAAATTGAAGACTGTTTAAACAGTCAAAAGTTTGCTAATAAAGAGCGACATACTGAAAAAGCTCAAAAGTTTTGATAATAAAAAATGAATTGAGCAAACCATGAAGGAGGCTATGGACAAGTCACAAAGACTAAACCTGCCTTCAAAGAATTCAAATGATTCAGTATCTGCTAAAGTCATTAACGAATACCTTGCTCCTGACTCTAAAACTTTACGGACAAATCTTCTTCATCATCCTTCGATATTAGAAATTCTAAGATATCATCGTATCGTTCATTATAAATATTCTCGATATTTCTGAAGATATTTTCATAACTATTCTTATCTGAAATCATTTATCTCTTCGCGCTATCTGCGTTACATCATAAAAGAAACTATTTTAGTTTCTAAATTCTGAAACCTTCGAGTTTAAAATATGAATGTTTTTGAAGTAGTGTTGGAACTGAAGCATGAGTTAGTATAATATAATGACACTTGATCAACGTGATTATATTACAATAAGTCATGCTAAGTTTCTAATGGAACGTAATGATTCACAGACTATAACGTCATCATGTGCCATGTTACACAACTCTTACATTCTACCCGATCTTCAAACATATTAAAAACATATCTTATTGATAGTTCTATTCTTCTGGACATTCTGGTAATTTGAAAAATCAAGATCATGCTATTACAATATCTCTCTTAGAACATTAGTCACGTTCATTGAAACTTCATACCTACGAATTCTGGACCATTATTTGTTGTACTTAGAGTCGAGAAGAGAATAAAAAGGCAAAGAGCTTCGAATTATAAGGGAAAGTATAAAGCCCGACAATAACATGAAGTTTACAAACCATGGATATTAATGCGAACAACAAGATAAAGACACGAGAGAATTGGAAAGACAATAATCCCTAAGGTATAATAGAAGAAAACAGATTCCTCTGGAGGCAATTGGAAGAGAAGGATTATTGATACAATAATCAGAATATAATTCAGAATTAGAACTGGATTAAAAATTTCACAAACTTTAGAATAAGAATTGTGGAAGAAAGTTTTAAGAGTGGTGAAAATAAAGAAACAGAAGAGGTTAATTTATAGCGAAATATCAGACGAAGCAACCGAGGCGGATAATCGTATTTAATTAAAGAGAATCCTAATTTCCTTAATTACCGAAGAATCAAATCTTTCATAAATTTCAAAGATTATCTTTAAATCCCTTGAATTCTAGAAATCAACCCTGTCTACGTCAAAATATATGACGAAACATTATTTACCTCATTTCACTCTTTTGTGATATCTTCAACCATACGCTTCGAGTAAACGAATTGATTTATACATATTCATCAATAATGATAAAATCCTATGTATAGACTCATATTCGTCATATTAACATTCTTATTGTTAGCTATGACGACCTCGATCAAATTTCGAGGACGAAATTTCTTTAACGGGTAGGTACTGTGACGACCCGAAAATTTCCGATCAAATTTAAACTTGATCTTCATATGATCTCGACACGATAAGCAAAGTTTGTAATGTTGAGTCTCAAAAATTTTGAAGTGTTTACATGGTTTCAGATAACCTTTGACTATTCCCGATGATTCACGAACAATTGTGTGTAAATAAATATGTAAATATATATATATATATACATATGAATACATATATATATGAATGTAAGTATATATAGTAATTTGAATTTACAAAATATAATTTAAACATTAAAATGAAATATGTAAAATAAGTTACAAAATAAATATGATGTAATTTAAAATGAATCTATATATAAATATGTATAATTTCTATGTATAATTATTACTATAGGTATATTATAACATATATAAAATTTATAAATAATAATGATTCAATAGAAGTTATTACATAATATGTTATATGATTAGTAGATATCCCATAATTAATAATATATAATACAAGTTAAAATATAGTTGTTATATTAAAATTATTACTTATATAAATATTAATATTAGTAGTAATATCAGTATTATTAATATTATTATATATATATATATATATGAAATTTGGTACATTTGATTTATGATTATTATTTAATACTATTAATATTATTATAATTATTATTAATATCATTATTATTATAACTAGTAGTAAAATTAAAATTTTATTTATGATTAATATTAGTATTGTTATTAGATTTTATTATTAATATTATCATTAAGAACTATTATTATTAGAATTATTAATTATTTTTATCATTAAAACATAGCATTTCTATTATTATTGTTATTAGTATTTTTTTATTTAATTAGTATTAATGGTATATTATCATTATCCTTATTACTATTATAATTATTATTAATTTTATTAATATTTATATACTTAATATTAGTATTAATATTTATTAATATAAATTATAATCAGATACATATACATATACATATACTTATATAAAATACAGTACGTATATATTAAATACATATACAGATATATATATTTATATAAATAATGTATATACATATACAAATATAAATAAATATGTATCTATACTTAAGGAATCAAATTCAGTTTCCAGTTGCAATCAAACTGTATCTAATTTTGTTTCTTGTCTCATAAACTGATAAACATCCTAAGCAATCGTACAAATCAAGTTGATATGGTAATCTGTTTTTATCTTATATTTTCCTGAACGAATATTATTCTGTGGAGCCAATCAAGCTATAAAATAAATGCCATTTGAGTCAATTAAACTGTAATAATATCACATAATCTCTATATAATCTTCTGTTATCACAAATTGGATTAAAACATAGAAATTCAATTTCAGTTTTTAAGAAAAAAAGGTCGCCTGCTCTGTTATTACTTCAATATCCAAATAGCTCGATTTCAACTAAATTTTCAAAATGTAGAATTGCAGTCTTATTAGGAATTTTTCAATAAAACTATCTACAAATCCTCATATCTCAATTCTTTATATCGAGCACAAATTTTTGAGTCAAAGTTTGATTTTAAAAAGTCAACCAAATCGTTCATCAAGAAATTCAAATCCTAGTTAATGTTTTTAGGTCAATTGACGAGTCACAAAGATTCTATGAAGGGTTTAGAACGTATTTCATGTATAAATCTTGGTCTAAAAGTGTTTAGAATTTGATATCACGATTTGGGTTCATAGTGTGCTTACAGCGAACGCTGCTGCTATTTTTCATATTTATTTTACTGTTAAATCCCCACAATCCAATTACTCTTTATATTTCATTTGAAAATCCCTAAACGAAAACTGTAACTCATTGCTAAATAAATTTTTGGTCGATCGATTGTCACGAAGAAGAAGAAGAAAGGGGACACAGAAGTTAACGGGTTATAAAAAAATTTAAAAGGCTTATAATCAGGAAAAATGAAATGGTTCAGTTGGTTAGGGGTGTTGTCGTGTTATCAAGAGGTCGCGGGTTCGAGCCCGGTCTGAGGCATTTTTTTTGAGAAAACTCTTTAAGGTAGTATTACTTTTACTATTATAATTATCATTACTATTACTATTATTATTATTATTATTATTATTATTATTATTATTATTATTATTATTATTATTATTATTATTATTATTATTATCTTTAGAATTATTATTATTATTATTACCTAATCATTATTATTATTTTTCATTTTTATAATAATTAATATTATTATTATTAATATCATTATTACTATAACAAGTAAACATTTTTATGAAAATATATATTATAGATAATAAAATAATTATGTATGAAAACATTAATTCTAATACATTATAGTATATAATCATATATATAAACTTTGATACATTATATATATTTTAATTAAAACACTTTAATATACATTTAATATATAAATATTAAGTATTTATTTAAAATATATAATTGGATGTAATTAAGCTATTTATTAATAAATATTAATATATAAACTTGTTAATTATTATTATGTGTGTTAATATAAATACTTGATATAGGTTCGTGAATCCGAGGCCAACGCTGCATTGTTCAGTTCAGTCGTATGCATATTTTTACTACAAAATATCGTATAGTGAGTTTCATTTGCTCCCTTTTTCAATGCTTTTGCAATATATATTTTTGAGACTGAGAATATATGCGCTGCTTTTATAAATGTTTACGAAATAGACACAAGTAATCGAAACTACATTCTAAGGTTGGATTATCGAAATTGAATATCACCCTTTTAGCTTGGTAGCCTAAGAATTAGGGAACAGACCCCCTAATTGACGCGAATCCTGAAGATAGATCTATGGGCCTAACAAACCCCATCCAGGGTATGGATGCTTTAGTACTTCGATTTTATATACAGATGAGTGTACCTGTATATTTGGGGATATTCTATATGCATTTGTTAATGTCGGTTACCAGGTGTTCACCATATGAATGAATTTTTATACAGATGAGTGTTCTGGTATTATATTTTTTGCAGATGAGTGTTCCTACAGTTAACTATAAAAAAAATTAAATCTTGTGGTCTATTAAAATTATTGAAATGATTATTATGTTAAACCTATGAACTCACCAACCTTTTGGTTGACACTTTAAAGCATGTTTATTCTCAGGTATGAAAGAAATCTTCCGCTGTGCATTTGTTCATTTTAGTGATATTACTTGGAATCATTAATGACATATTTCAAAAGACGTTGCATTCGAGTCGTTGAGTTCATCAAGATTATTATTAAGTCAATTAAAGTTGGATATATTATGAAATTGTATGCATGCCGTCAACTTTCGATGTGATGAAAGATTGTCTTTTAAAAAACGAATGCAATGTTTGTAAAATGTATCATAATATCACACCCCCAGTTAAGGCCTGGGCCAAATGTGACTTAATATCAAAATATACCAACATATTATAATAACGAGAACAATACTAAAAGAGAAAATTAACTTCAATGAGTACGCAGCGGAAAATGAAATGTCGTTACAAAGGAATAAAGTAATTGTTTAAATGCAATAGTAATAAATGCGATAATCTCTTGATCCTATGTCCAAGTAGCATCACATAAGCAGTAGATAAGTAAGCTTGAATCAAACAGCACCTGAGACAAAACATGCTAAAGTGTCAACCAAAAAGATTGAGTGAAGTTCATAGGTTTAACAAAAGTTTGTCCGTTGTTATAGACCACAAGATTTAGTTTGTAAAGTTGATCTCCCGCAGGATCAAAAGTTATGCCAAAGCGTGATATTTAGACTAAACGTTCAAGTTTGCCCCATGACAAGTTATGTCTGTCCTTGTCGGTTTTAATTTCATTATCAAGTAATGCAAAGACTTAGTCAAATGTATCGGGGACGTTACTCCCGATAGGCCTACCCCCAATAATTAAGCATGCCACAGCAATTAAAAATATCACTGTAGGGACTTAGTCGGACATAGCCGGGTATAGCATAGTTTAACAGTTTGGTACTTGTGTCTAAAGTGTAAAAAGTAAAAATAGCATGTGTCTCACCCCAAGAAAAGTAAGTAAGTTGTGCACAATAGAAAGTGGGGCTATGAAGTTCACCTTAGTAAGTAGAGAGAGAGTTATTCCTCGGAATAGAAAGTTGGACGAGTGAGCAGGAAAGTCAACCTATTGACATTTAAGAGTAGTTAAGTGTTTTGCCCATGTTTAAGTTTAAGTATGATAGCATTTTAGGTATAGCTTGTTTTACTAAGTTTCTATAACTAGAAAGTTTCTACTTTAAGAGTGTTTTCCATTTTAGGATACTTGCCGTATTAGATAAGCTTCCAATCACCCCTTTCTCTTCGAATGGACATTTCAGGTCTAGGGGCTTGAGCTATAGGACCCTTTAAATCGAAAATTCAAACCCTTCCGCCTAGAGTTTAGTAGAAACCATTCGTCCAGAAAGTTCGAAGATCTATACATCTCTAATACATATCCCAAAATGTCTTTACGTGTTATAATATAAGTAATAGGTTTTAGGTGTTAATAATAGTAACAGTGTATACATGTTAATTAATAGTATAAGTAGTATTAGGATTTCATTAATTAGAGTTAGTTATTTAAAGTAGTATTTAATAATTAGGGTTTAGTAATTAATGTCCTAGGGTTTCATAAATTAGGGTTTAGTAAATTAGGGTTTTATTTAATGTAGTAATGATTAGGGTTTAATAATTAAAGTGGTATTAATTAATTAGGGTTAGGTTTAATGAATTAGGGTTTAATAATTAATTAGGTTTTTAATAAAACTAGGGTTTTGATTAAAGTAGTATAATTTAAATTAGGGTTTAGGGTTTTAGTGTATATATATATATATGATGTCGTATATATATATATATATATATATATATATATATATATATATATATATATATATATATATATATATATATATATATATATATATATATATATATATATATGTATACAAAAATTTATTTTCTACATGTATATATATGTATATGTCGATTTGTATGTATATGTATATAGGTTTATTTTGTTTCCTTAATTAACACTAACAAATCTCCTAATTGTATCTAGGGGCTTTAAAGATCAAAGTTTCCTTCCTTCTTTTTCTTTTTCTAGTCAACACACACACACACACATGTATAGATTTATATTTTTTTTTCTTACATGTATAGATCTAGGTTTGTTCTTATGTTTATATGTTTATAAATTTATATGAATATAGATTAAAACAAAGATCAAAGAATTATGGAAATAGTTTAGGGTTTTATATTATACCTTTGAAGATCCAAGAAGATTAACAAAGATAAGATGAACATTTTGAAGATTGAAGATCAAAGTCTTGAAAATGTTGAAGAACTTCTTGAAGATCCTTGAAGAACACGAAGAACAACTCGAAGATCACCTTGAAGATTGGTGGTGGATTTCGATGGTGGTGGTGGTGATATTTTCGGTTTTGGCCGAAAATTAGAGAGGGAGAGGGAGAGATTTAAGAGTGAGATTTGATTGTGATTTAGTACATGGAATGGTTTAACCTAGGTCCCTATTTATAGGAGTGTTAGGATTATTCTAGAATTAGGGTTTTATAAGGAATTACTTAGGGAACAAGTTAGACTTGGAAAAGGGGTTAGGAGGGATGCATGGGCCGAAAATTTGAAGGGAAAAAAGGGTATTTCACCCTCCCTAAAATCGGCTAGGCTAATTTGGGTTAGGGTTTAACATTTTCACTTAAGTCCTTATACTTTAATTTAGCTTAATAACCCTTAATTATCCAAGTTTATTTATTTTAATTACACAAGTCTTTATAGTTATTTATTTACTCACAAAAGTTTATTAACTTATTATTTTTATTAACTTGTACAAAGTTAATTATCGTATTTTATAATTCTTAACGCTTAACCTTTATCGATTAAAGTTTAATTATTAAGTTTAATTATATTGTTGGGCATTTAATAAGAAAAAATATAGAATGGAAAAAATGAGAAATATAGAATGGAAAAATGAGAGTCGTTATAGTACCTCCCCGTTATTGAAAACTTCGTCCCGAAGTTTTTAGGTAGATTCCTCGTTTGCATCAGCAGTTGAGAAGAGATGGGGATATTTCCGTTTCATGTGGTCTTTGCGTTTCCAGGTATATTAGGGGCCTCTACGCGAATTCCACCAGACTTTAACGATAGGTATGTTGCTTTTCCACGTTTGTTTGACCTCTCCTTCCATTATTTCTATAGGTTCTTCAACGAAGTGCATTTGCTCATTAATGCGAACATCATCCAGAGGAATAACGAGTGTGTCATCAGCAAGACACCATTTAAGATTTGAGATATGAAACACATCATGTACTTGATTGAGTTCAGTTGGTAGTTCTAATCGGTATGCCACAGGACAGACTCTTTCAGTGACTGTGAAAGGTCCAACATATCGTGGACTGAGTTTGCTTCGTTTACCGAAATGGACAACACCTTTCCAAGGGGATACTTTCAACATGACTTTATCTCCAAATTGGTATTCGATGTCTTTTCATTTCTTATAGGCATAGCTCTTCTGTCGGCTACGGGCAGTTTCTAAACGCTGCTTAATCTGAATCTTTTCGGTAGTTTCGTGGATAATTTCAGGACCAGTTAAATGCCTATCCTCAAGTTCATCCCAACACAGAGGGGATCTACACTTCCGTCCATACAAAGCTTCAAAAGGTGCAGCTTTAATGCTAGAGTGATAACTGTTGTTGTAAGAAAATTCAACCAAAGGTAGATGTCTATCCCATCCTTTGCCGAAATCAATTGCACAAGCACGTAGCATATCTTCCATGGTTTGAATAGTTCGTTCACTTTGACCATCAGTTTGAGGATGATAGGCTATACTCATGTCGAGTTGAGTTCCAAGAGCAGATTTTAAAGTTTTCCAGAATCTGGAAATGAATCGACTGTCGCGATCAGAAATAATCGAAATAGGAACACCATGATGTGAGACGATTTCTTTAATATAAAGCTATGCTAATCTCTCCATCTTTTCGGTTTCCTTGATTGGTATGAAATGTGCAGATTTAGTAAGACGATCAACTATGACCCAAATAGTATCGTTACCGTTCGCAGTCTTAGGTAACTTAGTAACAAAGTCCATAGTGATACATTCCCATTTCCACTGCGGAATATCGGGTTGTGTCAACAGACCAGAAGGCTTTTGATGTTTGGCCTTGGCCTTCAAACAAGTAAGACACTTACTAACATAAGTAGCAATGTCGGCTTTCACGTTAGGCCACCAGTAGAATTGCTTCACATCGTGATACATTTTACCGGAACCGGGATGAATAGAATATTTAGTCTTATGTGCTTCATCCAAGACGAGTTCACGGAGATTACCGAAATGAGGAACCCAAATTCTGTTTCCAAAGTACCGTGTACCATTAGCTTTCACTTGAAGTTGGTTCTCAAAACCAATGGGTCCTCCACCTTCGATAAGTATCGGTTTAATGGCTTCCAATTGAGCTTCACAGATTCGTGAGATAAGATTTGATTTGATTTTCAGGTTTAGAGCACGAACACGTTTAACATCGTCTTTCCGACTAAGGGCATCGGCAACTACATTCGCCTTGCCAGGATGATATTTCAACTCACAGTGATAATCGTTCAATAACTCGAGCCATCGGCTTTGCCTCATGTTCAGCTGTTTTTGATCAAAGATATGTTGAAGACTTTTATGATCAGTGTACACCGTAAAATGGGTACCATACAAATAATGTCTCCATATCTTTAATGTAAACACCACGGAACCTAACTCAAGGTCATGTGTGGTATAGTTCTCTTCATGTTTCTTCAACTGTTTAGATGTGTAGGCAATAACCTTTTCACATTGCATTAGAACACAACCAAAGCCTTGCTGTAGTGACCCGAACTTTTCCATGTTTATATATATTAAATGAAATTGTTATTTACATGATTAAGTGTTTCCAACATGTTAAGCAATCAAACTTGTGAAGACTTGATTAATTGAAATAGGTTTCATATAGACAATTGACCACCCAAGTTGACCGGTGATTCACGAACGTTAAAACTTGTAAAAACTATATGATGACATATATATGGTTATATATATAGTTAACATTATATTATGATAAGTAAACATATCATTAAGTATATTAACAATGAACTACATATGTAAAAACAAGACTACTAACTTAATGATTTTGAAACGAGACATATATGTAACGATTATCGTTGTAACGACATTTAATGTATATATATCATATTAAGAGATATTCGTACATCATAATATCATGATAATATAATAATTTAAAATCTCTTTTGATATTATAAACATTGGGTTAACAATATTTAACAAGATCGTTAACCTAAAGGTTTCAAAACAACACTTACATGTAACGACTAACGATGACTTAATGACTCAGTTAAAATGTATATACATGTAGTGTTTTAATATGTATTCATAAACTTTTGAAAGACTTCAAGACACTTATCAAAATACTTCTACTTAACAAAAATGCTTACAATTACATCCTCGTTCAGTTTCATCAACAATTCTACTCGTATGCACCCGTATTAGTACTCGTACAATACACAGCTTTTAGATGTATGTAATATTGGTATATACACTCCAATGATCAGCTCTTAGCAGCCCATGTGAGTCACCTAACACATGTGGGAACCATCATTTGGCAACTAGTATGAAATATCTCATAAAATTACAAAAATATGAGTAATCATTCATGACTTATTTACATGAAAACAAAATTACATATCCTTTATATCTAATCCATACACCAATAACCAAAAACACCTACAAACACTTTCATTCTTCAATTTTCTTCATCTAATTGATCTCTCTCAAGTTCTATCTTCAAGTTCTAAGTGTTCTTCATAAATTCCAAAAGTTCTAGTTTCATAAAATCAAGAATACTTCCAAGATTGCAAGTTTACTTCCAAGTTTTCTAAATCCATTCCAAGTAATCATCTAAGATAAAGAAACCTTTGTTACTTACAGTAGGTTATCTTTCTAATACAAGTTAATAATCATATTCAAACTTTAATTCAATTTCTATAACTATAACAATCTTATTTCGAGTGGAAATCTTACTTGAAATTGTTTTCGTGTCATGATTCTGCTTCAAGAACTTTCAAGCCATCCAAGGATCCTTTGAAGCTAGATCCATTTTTCTCATTTCTAGTAGGTTTATCCAAGGAACTTGAGGTAGTAATGATGTTCATAACATCATTCTTAATTCTAAACTTGTTCGCAAATAAAGTTAATCCTTATAACTAGACTTTTAAAATCAACTAAACACATGTTCTATATCTATATGATATGCTAACTTAATGATTTAAAACCCGGAAACACGATAAACACCATAAAACTGGATATACGCCGTCGTAATAAAACCGGAGGCTGTTTTGGTTGGGATAATTAAAAGCTAAGAAGAACTTTGATTTAAAAGCTATACTTCTGGAAAAATGATTTTTCTTATGAACATGAAACTATATCCAAAAATCATGGTTAAACTCAAAGTGAAAGTATGTTTTTCAAAATGGTCATCAAGATGTCGTTCTTTCGACGGAAATGACTACCTCTTTCAAAAATGACTTGTAACTTGTATTTTTGACTATAAACTTATACTTTTTCTGTTTAGATTCATAAATTTAAGTTCAATACGAAACCGTGGCCACTGGAATCACTCAAAACGGATTAGAAATGAAGAAATAGCGAGTAAAACAAGATTGATAAAAACTACTCATTTTACCTACGTGAAAGTTAGTAATAAATCTATTCCAACCATAACCTAATCAACTTATATTGTATATTATGTAATCTTGAGATACCATAGACACGTATACAATGTTTCGACCTATCATGTCGACCCATCTATATATATATTGCGGAACAACCATAGACATTCTATATGTGAATGTTGGAGTTAGCTATACAGGGTTGAGGTTGATTCCAAAATATATATATAGTTTGAGTTGTGATCAATACTGAGATACGTATACACTGGGTCGTGGATTGATTCAAGATAATATTTATCGATTTATTTCTGTACATCTAACTGTGGACAACTAGTTGTAGGTTACTAACGAGGACAGCTGACTTAATAAACTTAAAACATCAAAATGTATTAAAAGTTTTGTAAATATATTTTGAACATACTTTGATATATATGTATATATTGTTATAGGTTTGTGAATCAACCAGTGGCCAAGTCTTACTTTCCGACGAAGTAAAAATCTGTGAAAGTGAGTTATAGTCCCACTTTTAAAATCTAATATTTTTGGGATGAGAATACATGCAGGTTTTATAAATGATTTACAAAATAGACACAAGTACGTGAAACTACATTCTATGGTTGAATTATCGAAATCGAATATGCCCTTTTTTATTAAGTCTGGTAATCTAAGAATTAGGGAACAGACACTCTAATTGACGTGAATCCTAAAGATAGATCTATTGGGCCTAACAAACCCCATCCAAAGTACCGGATGCTTTAGTACTTCGAAATTTATATCATATCCGAAGGGTGTCCCGGAATGATGGGGATATTCTTATATATGCATCTTGTTAATATCGGTTACCAGGTATTCACCATATGAATGATTTTTATCTCTATGTATGGGATGTGTATTGAAATATGAAATCTTGTGGTCTATTGTTACGATTTGATATATATAGGTTAAACCTATAACTCACCAACATTTTTGTTGACGTTTAAAGCATGTTTATTCTCAGGTGAATACTAAGAGCTTCCGCTGTTGCATACTAAAATAAGGACAAGATTTGGAGTCCATGTTTGTATGATATTGTGTAAAAACTGTATTCAAGAAACTGATTTCGATGTAACATATTTGTATTGTAAACCATTATGTAATGGTCGTGTGTAAACAGGATATTTTAGATTATCATTATTTGATAATCTACGTAAAGCTTTTTAAACCTTTATTTATGAAATAAAGGTTATGGTTTATTTTAAAAATGAATGCAGTCTTTGAAAAACGTCTCATATAGAGGTCAAAACCTCGCAACGAAATCAATTAATATGGAACGTTTTTAATCAATAAGAACAGGACATTTCACTTGCTTCAAAGCATCGCAGTAAACAACAAAGTCGTCAGTACCTTCAGGTAAAGATAGAATCGGGGCTGTGGTCAATTTCTCCTTCAGAATCTTGAAAGCGGATTCCTGTTCTTCGGACCACTCAAATTTCTTCCCTTTTTGAGTTAGCTTCGTAAGAGGTTTATCAATGAGAGAAAAATCTTTTATGAACCTTCGATAGTAACCGGCAAGTCCTAAAAATTGGCGAATATGCTTCGCAGTCTTTGGTATCTCCCATTTTCGAATAGCAGCAATCTTAGCTGGATCGACATGTATTCCGTCTCTATCAACAACATGTCCAAGGAATTGTACAGTTTTGAGCCAAAACTCGCACTTAGAAAATTTAGCATAGAGTTGTTCCTTTCTTAAGAGTTCAAGAATCATGCGCAAATGTTGCTCATGTTCTTCCTCACTCTTGAAATAGATCAAGATGTCATCAATGAATACAATGACGAATTTATCGAGATAGGGTTTACAAACACGGTTCATAAGATCCATGAACACAGCAGGAGCATTAGTCAAACTAAAAGGCATAACACAAAACTTATAGTGTCCATAGCGAGTGCGAAAAGCAGTCTTAGAAATATCAGATTCCTTGACTCTGAGTTGATGATAACCTGACCTTAAGTCAATCTTGAATAGACGCTTGATCCTTGAAGTTGATCAAACAGATCATCGATACGCGGCAACGGATAACGGTTCTTGATAGTAAGCTTGTTAAGTTCGTGATAATCAATACACATCCTTAATGTACCATCTTTTTTCTTAACAAACAGAATAGGAGCTCCCCATGGGGATGAGCTAGGACGAATGAAACCTTTATCCAATAGTTTTTGGAGCTGGTTGGATAATTCCTTCATCTCAGAGGGTGCTAAATGATACGGCGCTTTAGCAATAGGAGCAGCACCGGGAGTCAAATCAATTTGAAATTCAACTTGTCGAGGAGGTGGAAGACCAGGAAGATCTTCGGGAAACACATCGGGAAAGTCTTTAACTACTAGTACATCTTCAATACGTTTCTCTTTCGATTCAATCATCTTAACGTGGGCTAGAATAGCTGGATAACCTTTCATAAGATATTTGCAAGTTTTAATACAGGAGATGATGTTGAGATTGGAACCACTCTTTTCACCTTGGATGATGAGAGTCTCTCCATTTCTCAATGGAACATGAACAGTTTTATCGTAACACATGATAGCAGCATGTGATGGACGTAACCAATCCATTCCAACTACAACGTCAAAACTTCCGAGCTCGACCGGCAAAAGGTCTATCTTAAATTCCTTATCGGCTAAGATTAAGTTGCAGTTTTTATAGATTTTATCGACTTGCATGATCTTTCCATTGGCTACTTCTACTAATCGTTTAGTTTCTAAGGGTTGAGGCTTTTCAATAAATAGGGTGCAAATATCACTAGATACGTAACTTCGGTCGGCACCAGTATCGAATAAAATAGTTGCATGACAATTATTGACAAGATACGTACCCGTGATGAACTCATTCTCATCTCGAGCTTCAGCAGCAGTAATAACAAATGCACGACCCTTCGCAACAGTAGTATTAGCTCCAGTGGCGGGATTATCCTTATTCTTAGGACAATTAGGACTAATGTGTCCCTTTTCTCCACAAGTATAGCAGGTTGGTGGAGCTTTGGCTGGAACAATAGCCTTATCCTTTGGAGGAGTCTTACACGTCTTAGCAACGTGTCCCACTTTCTTACACAACGCACAAACCGCAGTACACTTCCCCGGGTGATGCCTCTCACAACGAATACAGAAAGGATAATTACCCAAACCGCAGTACACTTCCCCGGGTGATGCCTCTCACAACGAATACAGAAAGGATAATTACCCTTATAATTCGACCTTGTGTTATCCGCAGGCTTCTTATTATCATTATGAGCCGAACCTTGAGATGGCTCAAACTTCCTCTTACCATCATTACCCTTGGTTTCAACCTGTTTACTAGCCGACGCTCTTCTTCTATTGGCCAACATCAGATATTGTGCCATAAGAATCATAGTATCCAGAGTAACCTTACTCGATCGTCATCTCCACAGTTGCAAATACGGAAAATAGATTCCATCTTCTCGAACCAGCGAACTAGCTCGACAGCTTCTTCATTTCCTTTGAACGCATGAGGGTGAAAGTTTGAAAAATCCTTGTAGGAACAAGGTTTCGGTTGAGGATTAACATTGTTAGCTTGATTGTTGCCTTGTGCGGCAGTGAGTAGTTGTTGGAATTGCTCGGTAGTTAAAACAATATTGTTAACAGTAGGTGCAGCTGGACGAACCATGATGTCGCTACATAAGTGAACATAAGTCGGATAAGTTAACAAATTATAGGGTTGAGCAATTACAAGTAGGAATAAGATAAAGTATTGATATCACATGATATATATAAAACACTTTATATTATTAAGGAACGAGGCATTAAATAAGCCTTTTTATTACACGATTCGGAAATAGAAATAGTTTTAAGGCATAGCCTTTACATAGATGGAAAAATAGGAAAGATAAGTAAAGAATATTAAGATTGAAATAGTCTTCATATTTCTTCTTCTCGTCCTTAAACTGCTTCATCACTTTTTCCATGTTATCCTTCACAAGTTTCTCCAGCTTTTCAGTTTGAGATTCGAGGGATTCTTTGATGATCTCCTTTAGGATTTTGTTTTCTTTTTCTAGGTTGTTTAGACGCACTTCTATCCGAGCAACATGACGTCTACTAAACTCCCTATTCTTCTCGCAACTACTCTAAAGGTTGAGGATATCAGACTTAACCCTTACGTGCTCCATGTTATTACAAAATAATGGACTGGTAGCGGGTTCGGGTTGCTTTCTCTTTAGAGTTGAGTTTTCAGACGATTCTTTAATAGGCTCTTCTTCGGGCTCATAATTTGAGAAGTCACTGTCGTAGTTAGGGAGATTTTGAAATGCATCCCATTTGGGAGTACTCATCGGTTTATGTACCAATGAGTGAAAAGGGCCGGAGTCAGCAGAATTAGCAGGGCTTTCTCCTTCACTTTTAGATCCTTGAGTCGGGTGATAACCAGGAGAAGCATGTAGAGTATCCGGGCAATAGTTTGGTGAATGAGGACCACCAAAGCCATAAGGTGGACTTTGGACTGATCTTTCAGTAGAAGACCCTTTAGTATCTTCTTCGGTTGGTTTGAGGAGAGTTGGTTTATTAATGCTTGAGCTTAACATCCTAACGTTAGGAAAGAGACTTTGATTAGAATCTTTAAGTCAAGTGTAGTAAAGCATAAGTGTTAAGATTATAGGGCAATCCTAAGTGCTTTAAAGTCTAAGGCAGGAAAGGTTATAGTTTTCTAGATTGCTAAGGCACCCTAGCTAGCAAATAAGGCACACATAAAGATGCAATCCTGGTTCTCTATAACAGCCTGGTTATGCTCTGATACCAATCTATCACACCTCCAGTTAGGGCCTGGGCGAAATGTGACTTAATATCAAAATATACCAACATATTATAATAACGAGAACAATACTAAATGAGAAAATTAACTTCAATGAGTACGCAGCAGAAAATGAAATGTCGTTGCAAAGGAATAAAGTAATTGTTTAAATGCAATAGTAATAAATGCGATAATCTCTTGATCCTATGTCCAAGTAGCATCACATAAGCAGTAGATAAGTAACCTTGAATCAAACAGCACCTAAGACAGAACATGCTAAAGTGGCAACCAAAAAGGTTGAGTGAAGTTCATAGGTTTAACAAAAGTTTGACCGTTGTTTTAGACCACAAGATTTAGTTTGTAAAATTGATCTCCCGCAGGATCAAAAGTTAAGCCAAAGCGTGATATTTAAACTAAACATTCAAGTTTGCCCCATGACAAGTTTTGTCTGTCCTTGTCGGTTTTAATTTCATTATCAAGTAATACAAAGACTTAGTCAAATGTATCGGGGACGTTACTCCCGATAGGCCTACCCCCAATAATTAAGCATGCCGCAGCAATTAAAAATATCACCGTGGGGACTTAGTCGGACATAGCTGGGTATAGCATAGTTTAACAGTTTGGTACTTGTGTCAAAAGTGTAAAAAGTAAAAAACAGCATGTGTCTCACCCCAAAAAAAGTAAGTAAGTTGTGCACAATAGAAAGTGGGGCTATGAAGTTCACCTTAGTAAGTAGAGAGAGAGTTATTCCTCGAAATAGAAAGTTAGACGAGTGAGCAGGAAAGTCAACCTATTGACATTTAAGAGTAGTTAAGTGTTTTGCCCATGTTTAAGTTTAAGTATGATAGCATTTTAAGTATAGCTTGTTTTACTAAGTTTCTATAACTAGAAAGTTTCTACTTTAAGAGTGTTTTCCATTTTAGGATACTTGCCGTATTAGATAAGCTTCCAATCACCCCTTTCTCTTCAAATGGCCATTTCAGGTCTAGGGGCTTGAGCTATAGGACCCTTTAAATCGAAAATCCAAACCCTTCCGCCTAGAGTTTCGTAGAAACCATTCGTCCAGAAAGTTCGAAGATCTATACATCTCTAATACATATCCCAAAATGTCTTTACGTGTTATAATATAAGTAATAGGTTTTAGGTGTTAATAATAGTAACAGTGTATACATGTTAATTAATAGTATAAGTAGTATTATGATTTCATTAATTAGAGTTAGTTATTTAAAGTAGTATTTAATAACTAGGGTTTAGTAATTAATGTCCTAGGGTTTCATAAATTAGGGTTTAGTAAATTAGGGTTTTATTTAATGTAGTAATGATTAGGGTTTAATAATTAAAGTGGTATTAATTAATTAGGGTTAGGTTTAATGAATTAGGGTTTAATAATTAATTAGGTTTTTAATAAAACTAGGGTTTTGATTAAAGTAGTATAATTTAAATTAGGGTTTAGGGTTTTAGTGTATATATGTATATGATGTCGTGTATATATATATATATATATATATATATATATATATATATATATATATATATATATATATATATATATATATATATATATATACACAAAAATGTATTTTCTACATGTATATATATATGTATATGTCGATTTGTATGTATATGTATATAGGTTTATTTTGTTTCCTTAATTAACACTAACAAATCTCCTAATTGTATCTAGGGGCTTTAAAGATCAAAGTTTCCTTCCTTCTTTTTCTTTTTCTAGTCAACACACACACACACACACACACATGTATAGATTTATATTTTTTTTCTTACATGTATAGATCTAGGGTTGTTCTTATGTTTATATATTTATAAATTTATATGAATATAGATTAAAACAACGATCAAAGAATTATGGAAATAGTTTAGGGTTTTATATTATACCTTTGAAGATCCAAGAAGATTAACAAAGATAAGATGAACACTTTGAAGATTGAAGATTAAAGTCTTGAAAATCTTGAAGAACTTCTTGAAGATCCTTGAAGAACACGAAGAACGCGAAGAACAACTCGAAGATCACCTTGAAGATTGGTGGTGGATTTCGATGGTGGTGGTGGTGTTATTTTCGGCTTTGGCCAAAAATTAGAGAGGGAGAGAGAGAGATTTGAGAGTGAGATTTGATTGTGATTTAGTACATGGAATGGTTTAGCCTAGGTCCCTATTTATAGGAGTGTTAAGATTATTCTAGAATTAGGGTTTTATAAGGAATTACTTAGGGAACAAGTTAGACTTGGAAAAGGGGTTAGGAGAGATGCATGGGCCGAAAATTTGAAGGGAAAAAAGGGTATTTCACCCTCCCTAAAATCGGCTAGGCTAATTAGGGTTAGGGTTTAACATTTTCACTTAAGTCCTTGTACTTTAATTTAGCTTAATAACCCTTAATTATCCAAGTTTATTTATTTTAATTACACAAGTCTTTATAGTTATTTATTTACTCACAAAAGTTTATTAACTTATTATTTTTATTAACTTGTACAAAGTTAATTATCGTATTTTATAATTCTTAACGCTTACCCTTTATCAATTAAAGTTTAATTATTAAGTTTAATTATATTATTGGGCATTTAATAAGGAAAAGTATAGAATGGAAAAATGAGAAATATAGAATAGAAAAATGAGAGTCGTTATAGTACCTCCCCGTTATTTTAATGTATTTGTCCAGATGGATTAGGACGGGTCATTAAAGATATATTATGAAATGGTATGCATACCTGTCAACTTTCGTTGTAATGAAAGTTTGTCTTTTAAAAACGAATGCAATGTTTGTAAAACGTATCATATAGAGGTCAGTACCTCACAATGGGACCAAATTTTGATGTATTTGTCCAGGTAGATTTGGACGGGCCTTTACAGGTGGTATCAAAGTGGTGGTCTTAGCTAACTAGGTATTGCATTAGTGTGTCTAAGTGATAGTCGTTAGGATGCATTATCGATTCTGGACTTCGACCTTAGCTGCATATTATAAGTTTTGTTTATCATTCCTTGTGGAAAAATTACCTGCTTATCATTCCTAAGTCTGAACACGTCTTACTGCATTTATTGCAAAGATAGTGTATAGACAGATTCATATCTTAGCATATATGTTACTATAAACTTTGTTAGACAGCTTCCGAAGTTCCTATGTAATCTACGGGATCTTCTGTACTATATATAGGTGTTTTATATAATTAGAATATCATCCGATATCCGAAAATCATTTCATATTGAAAAATCCTTTCTCTGACCGTACAAGATGGAACTCGCAACTAGTTCAAATTCCTCGAATTCCGACAGCTATTCCGATATGGATTTCCACTTGAGCTCCGAAAGCAGTGTAACCAGAATGGATCAACCAATCAGCCATTGATAAGGCTAAAAAGGAACATATATTTCATAGCAATATCCCTCCTAAATAATAGGTTTTCATATGTAATTGTATTATATTTTCATTGTAATTGTTTAAATAAATAAGTGCGAAGACAAAAGGCGAAAACGAAGATTTGAAGACACAAACATCCAAAAAGCTCAAAAGTACAAAATACAATTAAAAAGGTTCAAATTTATTGATGAAAAACGTTTAAAAATGACAAGAGTACAAGTTACAAAACGCAAAGTACACGATATAAAATAGTACGCAAGGACGTTCGAAAATCCGGAACCGGGACATGAGTCAACTATCAACGCCCGACGCAACGGACTAAAAATTATAAGTCTACTATGCACAAGAATATAATATAATATATAAATAATTATATTAATTATTTATATTTTATATTTATATATAAATTATGTCGACAAGCAAGGTTCCAAATAGCTGGTTTTGCAAACTCCGCGACTCGCGGAGAATTGCTGGTACGTGGAACCGCGACTCGCGGAGCCGCCCTGACCAGCCTGACCAGAAACCCTATTTCGCATTAATTACGGAATATTATTAATTATTATTATTTATAAACCCTATTTAATTTATTATTATTTATATTTAGTTTTAGTTTTTAAATTAATTTGTATTTTGTATTTTAATTAGTTTTATTATAAATAAAAAATAATACTTTTAAAAAATAATAAAGATAAAAATAATATTTTTATAAAAATTGTACTTTTTACAACTTTAAGTTTATTTTTATTTTTTGTTTATTTTTATTTGTTTTTAGCGTAATATTTGTATTTTTCGCTCGTATTTAGTTTTAAGACATAGTTTTTGTCGTAGCTTATTTTTATTTCTAGATTTTTAGGCTTTGCCATAAAATCCCTTAAGTGCTTTTTCTTTAGATTAAGATTTAGGTGCTTTAGAATTTTGCGACACTCTTTATAAATTTTAGTACCTTTTAAGTTACGACGCGCTACTTTCTTTTTATTTTGCAACCTTTTATTTTTCGACATTTTTCGACGCGTATTCTTTTTCTTTCTTATTTCTCGACGATCTAGTTTTTAGGACTTAGAATTTTCTCTATTTCTTCTCTATAATTTCTTTAAAATTTCAACGAAAAATTATTTTAAGCGGTTAAATTGATAGACATCCAAATTTTCTGCTTCGTAGTAATAGTTGGATTTGTTAGTGGCTGAGTTGTGAGCTTCCAATTTAAAGGGTTCTGGCTCCCTGCTGTATCTATTGGCTATTCGAAACGTGGGAAAAAGCAGAAAAGTCTATTAATTTGATAACTTATATAATTTTTTTTATTTTATAACTAATAGGATAATTAGTAAATGCACCACATTGTAGCTAAAATTTGGTAATAAATGCATTATGGAAAATCTCGAAGATATTTTGGAAACTCTTTATGAAATACGAAATCAATACTCTCAACCGAGTGTTGATGACAATTCGATCAGTCAATCTTGGATCACGAACGATGAAACAATAACTGGTTGTGAAATCTGTGGAGATTATCACTCAACATGGGAATGTTACTATTACGTTCCTATGGAAAATTATGCACCCATGGAACCTGAATGGAACGATTATGAGGAATACAATTCTAATTGGGATTATTTCCAAGAATATATCCAAACTCAACAACCAGAAGACGAGGAAAATTATGTGTCTGAAAATTTATTAGATAATATGAAAATCAAACTCGAAGAACTCAATGCTCAAAATGAACAAATGAGAGAGTTTGTAAATCGGCAAGCTGAAACTCTATCAGACTACACACCTGTTGATCTGAGGAGTATTGTACAAGAAAATCTCATATCATCGAATTTTGATGAATTCGAGAGCTCCGAAATCACCAACTATCCCGATGATACTTTTTATTCAGTTTTACCAATTTCACAACATATCGACACATTAGCCTCTATGGATGAAGAAGAAGTAAGGGTGACAAATTGGTACTCTTGGGAAAACGATAACGTTGAAAATTTTACCCCCGAGACCAAACTGGTGGGACCGATAAGTACCGTTAATGAAGAAGAATCTACTCCAATCCCGAAATTCACCATTCCACAACCTTCCAAACCAATATTCTCAATAGACGAGTCATCTACCGAAGATGAACTACGAGCTGTAATAGATAATGACACCTCGGATTTCACCTAATTGGGTAATAGAGGTGAAAACTTTGATCTCGAGAATAAAAGGAAGGAAACGTTAGAAATTGTCCACCCTATAATATGTATGTCGGTGTATATCGATCCATTTGACCAAGAACCAGAAAAGAGACGTATCCATTTACTAAAAGCTACACTTAAAAAAGAATTAAGTAGTGATATTTGGGTGGGTCTAAACTTTAAACCCATTGATATATTTTATACCACCCGAGATGTAAATAAGTGGCTCACTATTTTAATTCGTGGAACTTATTCTACCGACTTCACATGTCGTAAGCTAAGTGTGGGGAAGTCTAACCCCACTTAACGTTAAATTAGGGGTTTGGGTTAGTGCATAACTAGTTAATAAAAATGCACTATTAGGGTAAAAGACGCATTTTCAAAAATTAGCAAACAGTCCAGAAAAGCAACCGTTTTTGAAGAAAAGCATGTGTGATAAAACAAGAAGGAATGAACGATGAGGCGCGCCATCTATCATTCGACGAGCTTTGTAATTACAAACTGGGTATTTTCAATCACTTTTCTACACTAATCACCCTCATGAATTTATAATTAGAGTCTGATTTCATGCAAATGAGGGCATTGCATGATCTTAAGTGTGGGGAAGGATTAATAATTCTCTCGGGTTTACACTTGGTTTTATTTACCAAATTTTGTGAAAATTTAAAAAATTTTCAACTAAATGAATTCAAAATCATGTTTATACATATTTATGAACGATGAAAATTAGGTGTTAATACCGAAATTATCGTTACCTCGAAAAGGACATAAATTGAGAAACACCCTAAAATGATTGAATTCATTTAAAATGGAATAAAGGAGAATAAAAAGGCAAAGAAAGAAACTAAGTGTGGGGAGAATGTACCAAGTTATTCAATTAAAAACTATCTATCACATGTTTCTGTAAAGTTATTGCAGGTATTTTTTTTTGGACGATTTTAATCAGTTTTACCCGATTTACTGTAATATATTTGAAAGAAAAGATGGATCTACACGATGAATCAATTCCATCATTAAAAGGAAGTAAAGTCTTCCGAAAAAGACACGCGCTTCTTGATTTAGGTCAAGAAGTTGTCGTCCAGACCAGCTGTAGGTTGACGAAAAATCTTGAAAAGTCATCTCTAAAATCAGCAGGAAATCCACGGACCTCAGCATCAAACAGGGTCGCCAAGTGGTCAGATTTATCCTAACCATGAGAAGGATGTATCTCGTACAATGGGGGGCACCGTGCAAATTAGCTTGATAAGACTAATGAATCAGACCCCCAGAAAGGATAATCTCCTTAAAGATTAAAAATCAGCTTCTAAGACTGATATTACTCAATCCTTGAGATTGACCTTAAAGATTGAGAATTACAAACTCATGGAATTCAATGATATCTAAACTCGAGCTTGAACGAGAAAATATTTTGATCAAAAATAAAACCGATTTGTTTTCTGAAAACCCATTTTCAATGCGTTCATTACCATTGAACGTAAAATCCTAGGAATTCACCTGGAATTCATTAGGTCACCTGAACCAAATCGGGTGTCAACTTTAAGAACGGTGGTTGCATAGCATGGTCGAAGACATGACCATGTGCCAGACCGAAAAATTATAAGGGTGAGCTTTACTATTGCTCCTACAAAGGATAGTAATTGCGTCCGACACGTTATAGACCATAATTAAAAGCATGTCAGGGGACATTGCCTTAACAGTTACTTGTTCAACGCTTTCCTTTACAACCGGACGGTAGTTTACTGAAAGGTAATATACGGAGCAAGTATACTGGACGTGTTGCTTTCCTAATACAAGGTTAGCAAGTGGGTGACATAAAACCATAAGTTTTGAGCCAAAATTTTCAAATCTGAAATCCACAAAACCCATAAAAACATTTTGCAAACACCGGTGAAGGGTTATTCCGGAAAACTTATCTAGGGTAAAAGCTAGATTGAATTTTCAAAAGATCAAATGTTTTCATAAAGATCCAATTTCCTTAAAGGATCTAAATTTTTATAGTCATGTGGGACTGTAAACCACATCGTTACTATCATTGTTTATACCGCCGTATCAAAATCACTAATGTATAAAGTGTGAAGAATAAAGAAGTGATTCGTGTGATTTAATTTCAAGTTTTGTATTGCTTGAGGACAAGCAACGCTCAAGTGTGGGGATATTTGATAAGGCTAAAAAGGAACATATATTTCATAGCAATATCCCTCCTAAATAATAGGTTTTCATATGTAATTGTATTATATTTTCATTGTAATTGTTTAAATAAATAAGTGCGAAGACAAAAGGCGAAAACGAAGATTTGAAGACACAAACGTCTAAAAAGCTCAAAAGTACAAAATACAATTAAAAAGGTTCAAATTTATTGATGAAAAATGTCTAAAAATGACAAGAGTACAAGTTACAAAACGCAAAGTACACGATATAAAATAGTACGCAAGGACGTTCGAAAATCCGGAACCAGGACATGAGTCAACTATCAACACCCGACGCAACGGACTAAAAATTACAAGTCTACTATGCACAAGAATATAATATAATATATAAATAATTATATTAATTATTTATATTTTATATTTATATATAAATTATGTCGACAAGCAAGGTTCCAAAATTGTGTGAGCTGGATTTTCAAACTCCACGACTCGCGGAGTTTGCAGGCTTAAAACTCCATGACTCGCGGAGCTGCAAAAATCAGAAATGCCTATAAAAGACCATGCATTCTGCCGAGTTTAATAATATAAATAATAATAATAATACTCTGTAATAAATAATATATATATATATATATATATATATATATATATATATATATATATATATATATATATATATATATATATATATATATATATATATATATATATATATATATATATATATATATATATATATATATATAGTATAGGTTAGTTTTATATTAGATTAGTTTGGGTTAATGTAAAGGTTATTTTACGGGTTTTAAAGTTGGAGCTTTGTCCGTGTAACACTACGCGATAAATAATCAATGTAAGCTATGTTCTCCTTTTTAAATTAATGTCTCGTACTTAAGTTATTATTATGCTTATTTAAGACGAAGTAATCATGATGTTGGGCTAAAAATATTAAAATTGGGTAATTGGACTTTGTACCATAATTGGGGTTTGGACAAAAGAACGACACTTGTGGAAATTAGACTATGGGCTATTAATGGGCTTTATATTTGTTTAACTAAATGATAGTTTGTTAATTTTAATATAAAGATTTACAATTGAACGTACCTATAAATAACTATATACACTCGATCGGACACGATGGGCGGGATATTTATATGTACGAATAATCGTTCATTTAACCGGACACGGGAATGGATTAATAGTCTATGGAATTATTAAAACAGGGGTGAAATTATGTACAAGGACACTTGGCATAATTGATAACAAAGTATTAAAACCTTGGGTTACACGCATTTGATATCCTGGTGTAATTATTAAACAAAGTATTAAGACCTTGTTACAGTTTAAGTCCCCAATTAGTTGGAATATTTGACTTCGGATATAAGGATAATTTGACGAGGACACTCGCACTTTATATTTATGACTGATGGACTGTTATGGACAAAAACCAGATGGGCATATTAAATAATCCAGGACAAAGGACAATTAACCCAGAGTAATAAATTAAAATTAAAACGTCAAACATCATGATTACGAAAGTTTAAATAAGCATAATTCTTTTATTTTATATCTCATCGTACTTTTATTTACTGTCATTTTATTTATTGTAATTTTAAATATTGTTATTTATTTTACGCACTTTAATTATCGTCATTTATCTTTACGCTTAAAGTCTCAAAATCGACAAACCGGTCATTAAATGGTAAACCTCCTTTTATAACAATAATAATATTACTTATATATTTATATAAATATAGTTAATAAAAATATAGTACGTTTTCACTAGCTCCCTGTGGAACGAACCGGACTTACTAAAAACTAAACTACTCAACGATTAGGTACACTGCCTATAGTGTTGTAGCAAGGTTTAGGTATATCCCATTTGTAAATAAATAATTAAAACTTGTGTAATTTGTAACGTATTTCGTAGTAAAATATAGTACTATCACGTACCCCCACGCTACGACATCAGCCATCTTCAATTCTAGATGAATTGGGGATGGGTTCGAAGTAGACTTAATTAATGGAGACGAGAAGAAGGTAATCCTTTCCACCAACCGAATTCACCTCTTGGCGAAGAACCTGAAGCACTTACCAGCGAACCAGTCTGGAACACTATTTTCACCCTCATTTCCAGAATAGCTCGCAACAATTACATAATATCTACAATTCTAAATCTTATTCATCTCCTTGTTCAAACCGCCAATCATCCCGGGGTAATAGAAGAAATCAACGAGCTTCGCGCCCGAATAATAGCTTTGGAGAATATGGTGCAAAACTTACGAGCGCCAGCAGCATCACCGGCACCAACAGTACCACCAGCATCAACAGCACCAGTAGCCTCAACATCACACGCCTCAACTTCACAATCTATACCTCGAGCATAATCTTCGTTCTACATATCGTTCTACATCGATTATCTTCATTCTACGCATCATTCTACATCATTATCTTCGTTATACATGATGATTATGTAACCTCTAATGTTTTAGAGATTATGTATTCTAGCTCTAATGATAAATCAAAGGAGATTAATATCATATTGACTCATTAAATCCATGATTACATCTGAAGAAAATATATATGTATATATATTTTCATAAAGATTGTAATTAAAAATTCTCTTGTACAAACTATTAATGATGAGAATATTTTAACGGGTAGGTAATACCCTAGAAATATTTACATCTCATATTAACATGTTATACTGTACATTCTTCAATTCTGATTCAACAGTCATTAACTATCCTATTTGCATCCGCAAATATATGTATCTGTTCACCGAAGAAGAATCATTTTCATTCAATTATATATTCTGATTTTGACAAATCAGGATCCAAGTCAAGATTTGACAAGTGTCATAATGAAGAAAATAACAGACAAAATAAAATTGATTAGTAACCAATTAATTAACTACATCTATACTAACCAAATCCTAGCTAACTGTTCCTATACCCGTTATGACTATTTCCTTATTACATTTTATTTATTGTCATTTTAATTATCGCAATTAATTATCGCAATTTTAATACTCTCAATTTTATTTATCGTCATTTAAATACTGTTATTTATTTTATGCACTTTATTTATTGTCATTTAAATACTGTTATTTATTTTACGCACTTTAAATATCGTCATTTAAATACTGTCATAATATACTAGTCTTGATTAATCCAGAGACAATATAATATAACTTTGATTAACTAGATTATATATTGAACTATTGGACTATTGCACTACTAACATTGGACTACTAACATTGGACAATTAAAAAGTATTAAAAGAGTAGAAAATATTAATTATAACACATTTTGATTTAAAATATCGTTAATAAATTACAACTTCTACAGTTAAACATTTCTTCAAGTTTGCCACTTGATTCCATCTTAAACATCATTTGTATCTTGATAATTACAATCTTCATTTAAACCTTTCAAAATTCTTGAAAACACCTCGGATCGATAACCAATGATTTAGATTCGTTAACCTTGAGAATAATGATGAAGCAGCAAAAGCTATAGATGGTCTTAATGGCCAAAAGTTTGATAATAAAAATGGTGTGTTGAAAAAGCTCAGATTTGAAACTGAAAAACGGATTGAGCAAACTATGACGGAGACTGTTGACAAATCACAAGGACTAACCCTGTACTTAAAGAATCCAGATGATTCTGTATTTAATGAAATCTTTAGCGAATACGTTTCTTCTCACACATGTTAAATTCTTGCAGAAGAATTTTCTTCATCAACCTTCGATCTTAAAAATTCCAAAATATCATCATAATTATCTTCGATATTTCTGAAGATACCTTCATAAATATCTTTGTTCAAAATTATCTTTTGCCTTGTGCTATCTATGTTACATCATAAGAGAAACTGTTAGTTTCTATCCTTCTGTAAAATTTGAGTTTAAATTATGAATGATTTCTGGAGAAGTGTTGGGAATTGAAGCATGAGTTAATATAATATAATGACGTCCGGCCAACGTGGTTATATTACAGTAAGTCACGCTGAATTTCTAATGAAACGTGATGATGATTTACAGATCATACCCTCATCATGTACCATGTTACATAACTCTTTCATTCTAATTAACCTCTAAACATATCAAGAACATAATTTCTTGATAGTTCTATCTTTTCCGGATTTTCTAGTAATTTAACAAATCAGATCGTTTTATTACCATTTCTTTCTTAGAACGTTAGCCATGATCATTAAAAATTCAAAGACTTAATCTACGAATCCAAGACGTCTTAATTGCTTTACTTAAAGTCGGGAAGATAAACAAAAGAATGGAGCTCCGAAATATAAGGGAAAATATAAAACCCGACAACAACACAGAAATCACAAAACGTGTATATCAATATGTATAGCAACATAAAGACACGAGGGAATTAAAAACATTACAACCCCAAGGTTATAGTAGAAGAAAATAAATTCTTCCGGTGGCAGATGCAAAAAAAGAATGAAGGATACGATAGCCAGAAAAATATCAAGGATCAGAACTGGATTTAGCATTTTCAAAATCTTTTGGAAGTATGATTTGAGGAAGAAAGTATATGAGTGGTGAAAATAATAGAACGAAAGAAGTTAATTTATAGCGAAATACTAGACATATTAATAGAGGCAGATTACGCATTTAATCAAAGAGGATCCTAATTTCCTTAATTACCGAAGAATCGAATCTTATATAGATTTCGAATATTATCTCTAAATTCCTTGAATTCCGGAAATCCACCGTGACTACGTCAAAAGTTAAATCTCTATCTCAAACTTTTGTGACAGCTTCACTCATACGCTTTACATAATCGAATCGTTTTATCTATATTAATCAATAATGATAAAACTCTATTTATCAACTCATATTTGTCATGAAACATTTTTATTGTTAGCCATGACGACCTCACTCAAATTTTGGGACGAAATTTCTTTAACGGGTAGGTACTGTCACGACCCGAAAATTTTCGAAGAATTTTAAATCAAACTCTCGATACGATTTAATATCTTTGACACGATAAGCAAAGTCTGTTAGGTTGAGTCTCAAAAATTTTGAACTGTTTCATATATTCAATTGACCTTCGACCATTCCCGACGATTCACGAACAACTATTTGTAAATAGATACATATATATTTAAATATGTATATATATATATATACATATACATATATATATATATATATATATATATATATATATATATATATATATATATATTAATTTGGAATATAATTTGAAATAAAATACGATTTAACTGTTAGAAATAAATATGCAAAATAAAATAAAATAAGATGTAATGAGAAATATTAATATATGTAAATATATATTGATATATTGATATATATATATATATATATATATATAGATATATATATATATATATATATATATATATATATATATATATATATATATATATATATATATATATATATATATATATATATATTACTTGTAAATATATAAGATTATATTTTAAATTTATTTATTTAAATAAATATATTTAATATATCTATTTATGTAATAAAACTTGTTACTAAAATGTATTTATATATATATACAAATAGTATATCCGTAAATCAAGTGGACAAATTGATTGAAATGGCTTGTTGTTACTGTGCTAGTTTGTTTTCAATTCCTCCGAATATAAATATATATATATATATGTATATATATATATATATATATATATATATATATATATATATATATATATATATATATATATACACACACACACATAAACAACCCACAATTCATACAAGATTGAACCATCCTCCTCCCTCTTTCTGTTTGCGGTTACAATCAAACCCAAGAACACCACACTTGTTACCACCCTTCTTCCTTGTCTCATCACCACTCAACCATGCTTGATCACCACCATCCCAACCCTACAACCATGAGCCACCTAAACCCGCCACCATTTCTTCTTCGTTTAATCGCCACCCTACACTATCTGTTTTCTGGTTCTTCGATCGTTGCAAACAACCACCACTGCCATTTTCTTTTTATATTTTGCAGCCATGAACCAACCACAAACCCAGCTGCTACTTACGTGTTCGGTTTCTGTTTTGTTTCTCTAAACCACCACCGTAAATCTTCAACCTTGCTACTCCTGCTATCGCATTTAAACACTATCAAACCAATATGTAACCGTTGTACTTTCCTGTTTCAATTCTCCATAAAAACCTCCACACCATGCCTCCTACTACTGCTCCTATTGCAAACTGATGGTGAATGTTGGTAATTATGATGATACAATAAAGGTGAGGAGGAAGATATGATGATGGTGACGGAGGTGATTGTTTGATGATGACGAGGATACACGATGAAGATGATGAATAGTGGTGATTCACGAGTGAAGATAAAGATGATTTGAAGATATTATGATTTCCTGTTCGATGATGTAATGATGATGCGAGAGTGACGAACGATGATGATGAAAACCATGGAATGATGATTAGGAAAATGAAACAGACAGAAAATGGTTAAATAGATATTAGGTTCGAATTATTTTAGAAAAACAAAGATAGAGGAATGGTTAAGAGTGTTTGTGTGGAACGAGAGGTCTCGGGTTCGAGCCCAGGCTGTGACATATTTGTTATCTTTTTAAGGTATTATTATTATTATTATTATTATTATTATTATTATTATTATTATTATTATTATTATTATTATTATTATTATTATTATTATTATTATTATTATTAATTGTTATTATTATTATAAGTATGATTATTATTATTATTATCAATATAAGTATCATTATTAGAATTATTATTATTATTATCATTTTTAATATTATCGTTATTATTATTATTATTATTGTAATGACCCGGCTTTTTCGACTTGCTTTTGTGCTTTGTGCTTTCACGAAACTGTGTATTTATGCGTACTGAGCTAGCTTATGCTCTGGGATCTTTAATCATGATTAATTACTTTCGTTAATATCTTACTACGTGCTATTAAGTGTGTAATCACTTAACTTGATCCCTGAATGCTTTTACGACCGTTGGTGTCACTTATCGTTTTAAACGAGATACATACTTGGTACACATTAAACTTTTTTCGTGATTGGAATATTATGACTGCGTAAACTTGATTGTTATTTATTATAACAATTACTTGGCTTAAGGGCTTATTTAAATTAAGCTTAGTGTTTACTAATGCTTACTAGTTACCTTAATGGACTTGTCACCGTATTTGACTTTTCATGGCCCGACTTGTCTTTGTGACACACGTACTTTTCACGAATAATATTTTCGAATATTATTTACATTCATGATTAATTAATATTGATCATTTTTAATTAACTAAGGTTACTAGTTAATTACTTGGGCTTTATTTGATTAATTGCATACTTACTTGGATTGGGCTTTTATTATTTGAACACGGACTTGGAAGCCCACCCTACACACTTAATGGACTAATAAGCCCATCTTTAAAGCTAGTGATTTATTAATAAAAGCATGGATTAATTAACATTAGTGAAAGGAATCTAGTTACATGCACACTTACACCACTTTCCCATACCAATTTGCTTTAATACCATTTCAAGCTAACACAATTCTCCCATGTTGGAAAGTAGATTTTGACCCTTCCCTTTTTCATGGTGGGGAGGGAGTTCTTTTATTTTTAATTTTTGTTACATATTTACAAGTATTACTTCCTCATTTCACACACACACTTACTTACTACTCTTTTTCTCTCTTTTTCTCTCAAAACTTTGTAAGTAATAAACTTATTTTCTTTCTTTTCTTTCTTTTAAATTCAAGTTCCATCATCATCATTTACTAGTTACTTGTTGTTGTTGTTGATTAAAGATCAAACTTGTTAGTTTGTATCTTCATAAATCTTGTTTTCTTCCATCCTTTATTTGATGAAGAACCAAGAACAAGAACCTAAACTTGTTAGTTTATGGTTCTACAATTAAGATGTTTTCAAGATCTAAAGTTCATAAACTTGATGATCTTCTTTGTGTTCATGTTTTGTAGACTTGAAGCTTACTTTCTTAAGATTCAAACTTTGATTTGAATCTTCTCAAGTATGAAGCAAACATGAACATAATAATTGTAACTTTAATTTATTTCTTCATTTCATTTATTTAAATTTTTAATATTGTTAATTTGGTCAAGTATTACCAGTTAATCTTGATCTCATATTTCTTGAAACTACTTTGTAAGTTCAAGAACATGTAAGTAAACTTTTTTTAATAATAACTTTGTACACTTATGTTAGATCTAGACTTTTGGGTCTAGGATCTTCAAGATCTAACTAAGAACTATGTTCTACAACTTAAGATCTTGTTTATTTAAGTTTACTTTCAAGTTTGTATCTTAATATTACTAGTAGAACTCATGTACGTGACGGATCTAAGATCTTGATGTAACTTTGGTTCATCAAACTACATACAACTCTTAAGTGAGTTGTGCTACATATCTTAGACTTACACTAGTGTTATGATGGTCAAACCTTGGTTAAAATGATGCAAACACATCAACGGGTTGTACACTTGAAGCTATACGCATCAAGGATGAGAACCGTGATGAGCAACAAGCACCAAGAACCCACCGGAACATATTTATTACTGTTTCTGGAACTGATCAGACTACCTGGGCTACTGGAAAGTTGATTTTCAGTTAGTTCGGTTCAAGTAGATGATTTTCCGTTTAGACCTCATCTTAATCCGAGTTACGGTTTAAGATCTATGGCCTCCCGAAAGTCACTACACCCTATTAACGTTGTGCTGAAATTTCTGACCTACTCGCACTTAAACCGCCACCACGGTCAAACAAAGACGAGTTTGGTTCTGGAAATTGATCCGTACCTAGGGGACTCATATACGGAGCCATGGCCACTAGTCTCACCTCATTTCAGTTTGTATAGAGGTCGTGGCGACTGAACGAAGTCAGCCTTTGTTTCAAACCCTAGTCTTTACTTGAAACTTACTTTACACTTTTTGTTAAATGATGATGATACTTAAGACCTAATTTACATACTTTTAAACATTCGGGATGATTTACTGACTTAGTAACTTTTGACTTAGGTTGAGGTCCTTTCGGACCAACTACTTGCAAACTTATCTCGAATCAACTTAACTACTTTACACTGTGAGTTATAGCATCCCTTTTTACTTTAACTATTTGGGACTAAGAATACATGCGTGTTTTATGATTTACATACTAGGCACGAGTATTTAAACTATATATATATATATGTGTGGATTATACAACGGCATAAACTTTCCCCTTAGCTCGGTAACGTTTAGTCATTGGTCTTTGAACCGGTGAACGCGAATCTTAGATATGGATCCATAGGGTTTGACATCCCCACTCGGGCTAGTCGCGCTAGCATTTAATGAGTGTTTAATACTTCGTGGACATACGCACTCGCCAAGTGCACTTTTAGGGGGTATTATTACGTTAAGTTAGTTACCGGGTGCCCACGGTTGAACATATACTTTATCATACTGATTTGGATTACTGTTTTGAAACGCTGTTTGAAGCACCAAAATCTCGTGGCCTACCTTACATTACTGTTATACTTAAACTATAGCTCACCAACATTCGTGTTGACGTTTTTAAGCATGTTTTTCTCAGGTGCTTAAGGTTTGCTTGCTTCCGCTGTACTAGTCATGCTTTGTAGACACCCGATGCGCTTATTAGAGATGTCATTGCATGAAATGTTTAATTTGCATTCAAACTATATTATTTTTGAAACAATGGATTTGTAATGACCTACGGGTCACGTACTATTATTTCTTGCTATTCGTAGAAGCATACTTTTGGTTGTTAAACATTTGACGTTGGTTAAAACGTCACCTTTTATCATGAATGCAAACTTATTTTGAAACAGCATATAGTGTTTGACCTTGTAATGATCCTGTTGTTGATGGTCCGTACACATTGATTTAGTATGGGGCGTCACATGTGGTATCAGAGCATTGGTTGTAGGGAATTAGGTTGCATTAGTGAGTCTAGACAGGACCGAGTAGGATTCACTAATAGGACTAATCTACAACTTGCTAGTTTACTTGTTTCTGCGGAACCTGCTGCATGCTACTGTATTATATTACTGCATGTTACTACTTACTACTACCGCATGCCACTGCTTACTTCTACTGCTGTATGAACTTGCTGCATGCTACCGTTTCCTTTTACTGCTATGTAAACTCGCTGCATGTTATTGCTTATTCTCGCTACTGCATGCTACTACCTGCGTTTTGTATGATACTTCTATTGGTACTGTTATTACTGCCTTGCTATGTGCTGCTGTGGACATTCTAGGCTACTATAGTTACTATGCCTGGTTACGTACTTGCTACTCGTCTTCTTTTCGATGTACCGACTTGGAAAAACTTATCCTTCCTAGTTCAGATGTTTTTCTGAACCCTTTCCCCACACGTCTACACCTAAGGATTTGTATTGTAATCCTCCTGTTACTGTCGTTCCACCGTTCCGAAGATCGAAACATTACTTCACGTAACCTAGGGGGAGTACCCCTCGGACTACACGCCCACTAAAGTCGATCCTCGGAGGAGGAGATATGTGAGGACTTGTCAGAGTAACTACACCCCGAGCTCACCCTAATTAGCCACGTATGACGCATGAACATTAGAAGGTTGTTCAGTTTCTGTAAGCTGACTCGTATCCCATACGCTTTCATGACCATCACGTATCACTTTCATTCTTCACCACTATTTGACGATCTAATGGCACATCTGGACTTAGGTCCCTAACACTCATAGGCATTAGAGAAGTCAGGAAGGCATCTCCTTTCACAAGGTCATAGTATTTTCCACTGATGCTCAACCATACCCAAAGACTTGGGAGTCGCCTCAAGACATACCGTATTACTACTTGTTACACGACATGATACCCAGGTTGAATTTCTAGAAAGGAACCTAACGACGATACCTGAACCCGAACATTTTGAAGAAATTTGGGACAATTAGGCATTGATGCATGACCTACGGAACCTACACACCCACACCAAGAAACCATGAGATTTAATTATGTAGATTCTGTTTTGAGATAGCATAGAAAAAGCACCGTTAGATGGAATTGAGTAGAACTGGAAGTGATCACGTTACATTAACCATATGGAATGATATTAGAATGAACGTACGATTTAGTACAATATAATGATGCCAGGCCAGCATGATTATATTGAATTAAATCATGCAGAAGTTCTAATGTTACTACATGAGGAATATGAGGTGATCCAGGGAAAATTTTGGCAGGGATCACTTGAGCATACGCATTATAGTCTGTTAAAGGTAGGGAAAGAATAACCACGTAGCTTAGATACTGTACAAGAAGGGCCTTGATTGCGGAAATGATAACCCGAAGATTTTTTATAGATATACATACCCTGGACACTTAAGGAAAAAGTTCTCAAATAGGAAAAACTTTGGACTTACTTGCGGTAGAGCAATCGTTACCTCAGCTATGGAAACTCGCATGGATCCTGATTTTAGTTAGGATACATTTCGAAGTTGTTAAATACTAGAACGATAGAAACCTTATATCTAAGAACCTTAGCGTTATGAATAATAAGCCATTAACAACCATAAGAGTTAAGTATTCTATAGGACGAGCTAATGGTAAGCTGGCAGAGATAGAGGAATAATTTAAGGTAGTACCTTACAATTAACAGGTGGGTCATTTAGAGATGATCTCATGTCAACAAAACTTGAAAGTTTTAAGGTAGTAGTTGGAAAGGATTAGTTACCTACGCACAAGCAGATGTTATTTGAGAAGGCGGATAGAATTTTTCACGATAGTATAATAAGATTTGGTTGGAATGAACCTTAAGATTAACCTAACACCCATCAATTTAGGAAGATTGGTGAGTTAGTTGGAACAGACTGGATTTCAAGGATGAAAGCGAAATTTATTTATAGTGAGAAAATTTATTCGTATACCTCGCAAGAATGGTGAATTATTACGGGAAGAGAAGTAACCCGAAAGCTGAACCTTATTAGTTGCATGACAACAACCCTAAATTCCACAATGGAGATGGGAAGGAATAACAATGGATTTCATCACGAAACTACCGAAAACGGTAAGCAGTTAGAACATTATCTGGGTTATTATTGACCATCTCACCAAATCTGCTCACTTTCTAGCCACAAGAGAAATCGATACAATGGACAAACTTGCACAATGATACATAACGAAAATTGTATCCCATCACTTCAGCGATTCAGATTCTATATTAAAGACTACCCAAGAATCTTATTTGATATTCATTCTTACGCGACTCTAAATCCTCACTTATTCCGAGAGATTCCTGATTCGATGATAACCACACCATCATCCTTCTTACTTCAACCGTAGTCAAACCAGTTCGAAATTTCCAAAATTAATGGGTAGTTAATTCCCATCCTCATACTCTCCCTTTCGTATCTCACTTATAAGCAACAACTTCACACTTAAGCATTTTTGGTCAAAGGACTTATGCCCTACTAATAGTCATCAACTACATTTAAATTCAATAGTTTTTATTACCTCAAATATCACCCAAAATTTACAAAAATCTTTTACTCAATCCTTATCAATCTTTTTCCAACTTGTAACCTTCGAAATATGAAAATTTTGTTTGCCAAAATTTTTCACACACACTATTTAACCGTGCAATCCTCTCAAGGTTTTATGAAAATAAATTTATTTTATTGACATTCGTACAAATTTTGGAAGCCGTATATGTTATATATAATAAAGTAAATGATTACTTACTTTTGACTAGTACATGCGAAATTTTACTTTCACTTTTACAAATCAACTCTTTTAATCAAAAGACATTTTACTTGGAGTAGCCTATATTTAATAAGAACTTCGTTTCTTTTCCTGCATTGTCACCTTAAACGATTTCTATAAAACTTTTGTTGCTTGGTATGTAAAATTTTTCGTTGCTTGCCCGTGTCCAAGTCATCATAAAGACTTTACAACCTTCGAAATCGAGAGATTCATGTGTGTATGTGTTGAAGGCACTTACTGCCACGTCATTCAGAGCCTTTGGGCATCCACTAACAATTAAACTATTTAAAATTATTGCGTTACCCCATGGATCTTATTCGCCACACCTGTCGGAACAATGCTCTTTCTTACATAACTCTAAGTCCTGACTTATTCCAAGAAACTCTCATTTAGTGATATTAACACCATCAGTATTCCGACTTTATTATTAGTCATAACCTGTTTGGTATTTTGCAAAGTCAAGAAGCGATTAACTTCTCATCCTCATGCTCTATCCTTCATATTTCACTTTTTAGCAACGGCTTCGCATGTGAACATTTTTGGCCCAAAGGCTTATGTCCTGATAGTTATCAAAACTACATTTAATTCATTAGTTTTCATTACTCAGTAACATGTCACCCGATGATTCAAAGATTTTTCACTCGATCTTTTCAACTCATAACCTCTAAAATACGAAAAACTATGTTTATCCAAAAATTTTACACGTTGATTATTCATGCGGTCCTCACGGGATTTATGGACAAATGAAAGTAATAAAATTTTTCTGTCACTTATGCGATTTATAAAGTCATATATGTATAATTAAGTTAATAAATTTACCCTTACTTATTTTGGTTGGTACATACTAAGTTACATCTTCAAATTATTTAAAAATCGCTCCTTTATCGAGTTAAACTTAAGTCAAATAGTTTTGTGCAAAATGGTACACGTTGTACCTACTTCTAAATTTACTAAGAACTTCGTTCCGTTTATGTTGTCGCATCAAACGTTTAAAGGTTTTTTTTTCAAAACTTCCTTGGTTGATTTTATTAAAGGTTTTCGCATTAGACTACACCATGTATGGATCACACTTCCTCTCGCCCTCCGTTGGGGATGAAGCTTACCATTAAGATCTTTGTTAAAAACTCTTGAGCCACTTTGGATGGCAGTTTTATAAAATTGTTAGAAAATCTTCGCACCATAAAATGTTCCTTCTAAGGTTAGACATGACAAAAGCGCAGGCCAATAAATCGGTTTTCTGAGGTACACTCAGTGGTCAACCTATTGTAGGAAAGGCACGAGGTGGGTTTCTGTTCTCAATACTTCACGGCAAATCGCAACACCCTCGTAAACCTCATCTCTATAAATCTGTATGTACAGGTACATGAATCATTTTTGGAGATTCCTTTCAATCGGAGTAAACCATTCTTTAGGACCAAGAGTTCACGTATCTTCTCATTCGCACATCCCCCTAAGTATAAGGATAAATTCAAAATGGACCGCTCGAAGAGTTCACTCTCGTTCAAAGATCATGCCTTTCGTGCGATTCTCTTTCGGAAATGTAATGTAAGATACTTTGAGAACCTATGAATCTTGTTATCCTTTCGGGAGGGGACTGCTTAAAACACTTACGACACTGATGTGGATACTCTATATGTTTCTTCCTTCATTGGTTGCAACTATCTGTTGTCCTAATTAATGTTAACCCTAACTTCAACATGAAACTGAAAGGATAAAGTTACATTATGGAACTGTGTTTTCATTCCATCCAAGGATAAGTCCACACACTGTATGTTAAACTGGGTGATATCTTTCATTGTTCGTTCAGACCACTCTGAGGGCACTATAAATAATTATGGCTTGCAAGTCCGATTGGTCACTTTCAGCTAAAATATCAATTCAATTATTCAAATGAAACGTTCTTAAGTACCGGATTCTTTATGCCTATGGCCTCCTTCCGAAATTAAGGGGTTGGTAACATTCATGATGTATTTCCTGCATCCAGTTTACTGAAGATGCCTGTAAGGCTAAAAACACCATATTTCCTTTTGTGGATATATATTCAGATGACATACTCATGCTAATCAGAAACGAAACCAATTTTTTGATATCTTAGGACAAGAGACTTAATTAATGGCATATACCTATTCTTACTTTCATACGCCGAAGTACCTTTCAAGGTAAATAACTCACTTCTGAGCCCACGAGTCTCACGGAACTTTGATACGCTCCTTCTTATTCAAATACGGTACCATTGTTGGTCACTCCTCAAAATTTCGAGACGAAATTTTCTTTAACACGTGGGTAATGTAACGACCCGGCTTTTTCGACTTGCTTTTGTGCTTTGTGCTTTCACGAAACTGCGTATTTATGCGTACTGAGCTAGCTTATGCTCTGGGATCTTTAATCATGATTAATTACTTTCGTTAATATCTTACTACGTGCTATTAAGTGTGTAATCACTTAACTTGATCCCTGAATGCTTTTACGACCGTTGGTGTCACTTATCGTTTTAAACGAGATACGTACTTGGTACACATTAAACTTTTGTCGTGATTGGAATATTATGACTGCTGTATGAACTTGCTGCATGCTACCGTTTCCTTTTACTGCTATGTAAACTCGCTGCATGTTATTGCTTATTCTCGCTACTGCATGCTACTACCTGCGTTTTGTACGATACTTCTATTGGTACTATTATTACTGCCTTGCTATGTGCTGTTGTGGACAATCTAGGCTACTATAGTTACTATGCCTGGTTACGTACTTGCTACTCGTCATCTTTTCGATGTACCGACTTGGAAAAACTTATCCTTCCTAGTTCAGATGTTTTTCTGAACCCTTTCCCCACACGTCTACACCTAAGGATTTGTATTGTAATCCTCCTGTTACGGTCGTTCCACCGTTCCGAAGATCGAAACATTACTTCACGCAACCTAGGGGGAGTACCCCTCGGACTACACGCCCGCTAAAGTCGATCCTCGGAGGAGGAGATATGTGAGGACTTGTCGGAGTAACTACACCCCGAGCTCACCCTAATTAGCCATGTATGACGCATGAACATTAGAAGGTTGTTCAGTTTCCCCAAGCTGACTCGTATCCCATACGCTTTCATGACCGTCACGTATCACTTTCATTCTTCACCACTATTCGACGATCTAACGGCACATCTGGACTTAGGTCCCTAACACTCATAGGCATTAGAGAAGTCAGGAAGGCATCTCCTTTCACAAGGTCATAGTCTTTTCCACTGATGCTCAACCATACCTAAAGACTTGGGAGTCGCCTCAAGACATACCGTATTACTACTTGTTACATGACATGAGACCCGGGTTGAATTTCTAGAAAGGAACCTAATGACGATACCTGAACCCGAACATTTTGAAGAAATTTGGGACAATTAGGCATTGATGCATGACCTACGGAACCTACGCACCCACACCAAGAAACCGTGAGATTTAATTATGTAGATTCTGTTTTGAGGTAGCATAGAAAAAGCACCGTTAGATGGAATTGAGTAGAACTGGAAGTGATCACGTTACATTGACCATATGGAATGATATTAGAATGAACGTACGATTTAGTACAATATAATGATGCCAGACCATCGTGATTATATTGAGGTAAATCATGCAGAAGTTCTAATGTTACTACATGAGGAATATGAGGTGATCCAGGGAAAATTTTGGCAGGGATCACTTGAGCATACGCATTATAGCCTGTAAAGGTAGGGAAAGAATAACCACGTAGCTTAGATACTGTACAAGAAGGGCCTTGATTGCGAAAATGATAACCCGAAGATTTGTTATAGATATACACACCCTGGACACTTAAGGAAAAAGTTCTCAAATAGGAAAAACTTTAGACTTACTTGCGGTAGAGCAATCGTTACCTCAGCTATGGAAACTCGCATGGATCCTGATTTTAGTTAGGATACATTTCGAAGTTGTTAAATACTAGAACGATAGAAACCTTATATCTAAGAACCTTAGCGTTATGAATAATAAGCCATTAACAACCATAAGAGTTAAGTATTCTATAGGACGAGCGAATGGTAAGCTGGCAGAGATAGAGGAATAATTTAAGGTAGTACCTTACAATTAACAGGTGGGTCATTTAGAGATGATCTCATGTCAACAAAACTTGAAAGTTTTAAGGTAGTAGTTGGAAAGGATTAGTTACCTACGCACAAGCAGATGTTATTTGAGAAGGCGGATAGAATTTTTCACGATAGTATAATAAGATTTGGTTGGAATGAACCTTAAGATTAACCTAACACCCATCAATTTAGGAAGCTTGATGAGTTAGTTTGAACAGACTGGATTTCAAGCATGAAAGCGAAATTTATTTATAGTGAGAAAATTTATTCGTATACCTCGCAAGAATGGTGAACTATTACGGGAAGAGAAGTAACCCGAAAGCTGAACCTTATTAGTTGCATGACAACAACCCTAAATCCCACAATGGAGATGGGAAGGAATAACAATGGATTTCATCACGAAACTACCAAAAATGGTAAGCGGTTAGAACATTATCTGGGTTATTATTGACCATCTCACCAAATCTGCTCACTTTCTAGCCACAAGAGAAACCGATACAATGGACAAACTTGCACAATGATACATAACGAAAATTGTATCCCGTCACTTCAGCGATTCAGATTCTATATTAAAGACTACCCAAGAATCTTATTTGATACTCATTCTTACGCGACTCTAAATCCTCACTTATTTAGAGAGATTCCTGATTCAATGATAACCACACCATCATCCTTCTTACTTCAGCCGTAGTCAAACCAGTTCGAAATTTCCAAAATTAATGGGTAGTTAATTCTCATCCTCATACTCTCCCTTTCGTATCTCACTTATAAGCAACAACTTCACACTTAAGCATTTTTGGTCAAAGGACTTATGCCCTACTAATAGTCATCAACTACATTTAAATTCAATAGTTTTCATTACCTCAAATATCACCCGAAATTTATAAAAATCTTTTACTCAATCCTCATCAATCTTTTTCCAACTTGTAACCTTCGAAATATGAAAATTTTGTTTGCCAAAATTTTTCACACACACTATTTAACCGTGCGATCCTCTCAAGGTTTTATGAAAATAAATTTATTTTATTGACATTCGTACAAATTTTGGAAGCCGTATATGTTATATATAATAAAGTAAATGATTACTTACTTTTGACTAGTACATGCGAAATTTTACTTTCACTTTTACAAATCAACTCTTTTAATCAAAAGACATTTTACTTGGAGTAGCCTATATTTAATAAGAACTTCGTTTCTTTTCCTGCATTGTCACCTTAAACGATTTCTATAAAACTTTTGTTGCTTGTTATGTAAAATTTTTCGTTGCTTGCCCGTGTCCAAGTCATCATAAAGACTTTACAACCGTCGAAATCGAGAGATTCATGTGTGTATGTGTTGAAGGCACTTACTGCCACATCATTCAGAGCCTTTGGGCATCCACTAACAATTAAACTATTTAAAATTATTGCGTTACCCCATGGATCTTATTCGCCACACCTGTCGGAACAATGCTCTTTTTTACATAACTCTAAGTCCTGACTTATTCCAAGAAACTCTCATTTAGTGATATTAACACCATCAGTATTCCGAATTTATTATTAGTCATAACCTGTTTGGTATTTTGTAAATTCAAGAAGCGATTAACTTCTCATCCTCATGCTCTATCCTTCATATCTCACTTTTTAGCAACGGCTTCGCATGTGAACATTTTTGGCCCAAAGGCTTATGTCCTGATAGTTATCAAAACTACAGTTAATTCATTACTTTTCATTACTTAGTAACATGTCACCCGATGATTCAAAGATTTTTCACTCGATCTTTTCAACTCATAACCTCTAAAATACGAAAAACTATGTTTATCCAAAAAATTTACACGTTGATTATTCGTGCTGTCCTCACGAGATTTATGGACAAATGAAAGTAATAAAATTTTTCTGTCACTTATGCGATTTATAAAGTCATATATGTATAATTAAGTTAATAAATTTACCCTTACTTATTTTGGTTGGTACATACTAAGTTACATCTTCAAATTATTTAAAAATCGCTCCTTTATCGACTTAAACTTAAGTCAAATAGTTTTGTGCAAAATGGTACACGTTGTACCTACTTCTAAATTTACTAAGAACTTCGTTCCGTTTATGTTGTCGCATCAAACGTTTAAAGGTTTTTTTTCAAAACTTCCTTGATTGATTTTATTAAAGGTTTTCGCATTAGACTACACCATGTATGGATCACACTTCCTCTCGCCCTCCGTTGGGGATGAAGCTTACCATTAAGATCTTTGTTAAAAACTCTTGAGCCACTTTGGATGGCAATTTTATAAAATTGTTAGAAAATCTTCGCACCATAAAATGTTCCTTCTAAGGTTAGACATGACAAAAGCGCATGCCAATAAATCGGTTTTCTGAGGTACACTCAGTGGTCAACCTATTGTAGGAAAGGCACGAGGTGGGTTTCTGTTCTCAATACTTCACGGCAAATCGCAACACCCTCGTAAACCTCATCTCTATAAATCTGTATGTAGAGGTACATGAATCATTTTTGGAGATTCCTTTCACTCGGAGTAAACCATTCTTTAGGACCAAGAGTTCACATATCTTCTCATTCGCACATCCCCCTAAGTATAAGGATAAATTCAAAATGGACCGCTCGAAGAGTTCACTCTCGTTCAAAGATCACGCCTTTCGTGCGATTCTCTTTCGGAAATGTAATGTAAGATACTTTGAGAACCTATGAATCTTGTTATCCTTTCGGGAGGGGACTGCTTAAAACACTTATGACATTGATGTGGATACTCTATATGTTTCTTCCTTCGTTGGTTGCAACTATCTGTTGTCCTAGTTAACGTTAACCCTAACTTCAACATGAAACTGAAAGGATAAAGTTACATTATGGAACTGTGTTTTCATTCCATCCAAGGATAAGTCCACACACTGTATGTTAAACTGGGTGATATCTTTCATTGTTCGTTCAGACCACTCTGAGGGCACTATAAATAATTATGGCTTGCAAGTCTGATTGGTCACTTTCAGCTAAAATATCAATTCAATTATTCAAATGAAACGTTCTTAAGTACCGAATTCTTTATGCCTATGGCCTCCTTCCGAAATTAAGGGGTTGGTAACATTCATGATGCATTTCCTGCATCCAGCTTACTGAAGATGCCTGTAAGGCTAAAAACACCATATTTCCTTTTGTGGATATATATTCAGATGACATACTCATGCTAATCAGAAACGAAACCAATTTGTTGATCTCTTAGGACAAGAGACTTAATTAATGGCATATACCTATTCTTACTTTCATACGCCGAAGTACCTTTCAAGGTAAATAACTCACTTCTGAGCCCACGAGTCTCACGGAACTTTGATAAACTCCTTCTTATTCAAATACGGTACCATTGTTGGTCACTCCTCAAAATTTCGGGACGAAATTTTCTTTAACAGGTGGGTAATGTAACGACCCAGCTTTTTCGACTTGCTTTTGTGCTTTGTGCTTTCACGAAACTGTGTATTTATGCGTACTGAGCTAGCTTATGCTCTGGGATATTTAATCATGATTAATTACTTTCGTTAATATCTTACTACGTGCTATTAAGTGTGTAATCACTTAACTTGATCCCTGAATGCTTTTACAACCGTTGGTGTCACTTATCGTTTTAAACGAGATACTTACTTGGTACACATTAAACTTTTGTCGTGATTGGAATATTACGAATGCGTAAACTTGATTGTTATTTATTATAACAATTACTTGGCTTAAGGGCTTATTTAAATTAAGCTTAGTGCTTACTAATGCTTACTAGTTACCTTAATGGACTTGTCACCGTATTTGACTTTTCATGACCCGACTTGTCTTTGTGACACACATACTTTTCATGAATAATATTTTCGAATATTATTTACATTCATGATTAATTAATATTGATCATTTTTAATTAACTAAGGTTACTAGTTAATTACTTGGGCTTTATTTGATTAATTGCATACTTACTTGGATTGGGCTTTTATTATTTGAACACGGACTTGGAAGCCCACCCTACACACTTAATGGACTAATAAGCCCATCTTTAAAGCTAGTGATTTATTAATAAAAGCATGGATTAATTAACATTAGTGAAAGGAATCTAGTTACATGCACACTTACACCACTTTCCCATACCAATTTGCTTTAATACCATTTCAAGCTAACACCATTCTCCCATGTTGGAAAGTAGATTTTGACTCTTCCCTTTTTCATGGTGGGGAGGGAGTTCTTTTATTTTTAATTTTTGTTACATATTTACAAGTATTACTTCCTCATTTCACACACACACTTACTTACTACTCTTTTTCTCTCATTTTCTCTCAAAACTTTGTAAGTAATAAACTTATTTTCTTTCTTTTCTTTCTTTTAAATTCAAGTTCCATCATCATCATTTACTAGTTACTTGTTGTTGTTGTTGATTAAAGATCAAACTTGTTAGTTTGTATCTTCATAAATCTTGTTTTCTTCCATCCTTTATTTGATGAAGAACCAAGAACAAGAACCTAAACTTGTTAGTTTATGGTTCTACAATTAAGATGTTTTCAAGATCTAAAGTTCATAAACTTGATGATCTTCTTTGTGTTCATGTTTTGTAGACTTGAAGCTTACTTTCTTAAGATTCAAACTTTGATTTGAATCTTCTCAAGTATGAAGCAAACATGAACATAATACTTGTAACTTTAATTTATTTCTCCATTTCATTTATTTAAAGTTGTAATATTGTTAATTTGGTCAAGTATTACTAGTTAATCTTGATCTCATATTTCTTGAAACTACTTTGTAAGTTCAAGAACATGTAAGTAAACTTTTTTTAATAATAACTTTGTACACTTATGTTAGATCTAGACTTTTGGGTCTAGGATCTTCAAGATCTAACTAAGAACTATATTCTACAACTTAAGATCTTGTTTATTTAAGTTTACTTTCAAGTTTGTAGCTTAATATTACTAGTAGAACTCATGTACGTGTCGGATCTAAGATCTTGATGTAACTTTGGTTCATCAAACTACATACAACTCTTAAGTGAGTTGTGCTACATATCTTAGACTTACACTAGTGTTATGATGGTCAAACCTTGGTTAAAATTATGCAAACACATCAACGAGTTGTACACTTGAAGCTATACGCATCAAGGATGAGAACCGTGATGAGCAACAAGCACCAAGAACCCACCGAAACACCTTTATTTCTGTTTATGGAACTGATCAGACTACCTGGGCTACTGGAAAGCTGATTTTAAGTTAATTTGGTTCGATTAGATGATTTTCCATTTAGACCTCGTCTTAATCCGAGTTACGGTTTAGGATCTATGGCCTCCCGAAAGTCACTACACCCTATTAACGTTGTGCTGAAATTTCTGACCTACTCGCACTTAAACCACCACCACAGTCAAACGAAGATGAGTTTGGTTCTGTAAATTGGTCAGTACCTAGGGGACTCATATACGGAGCCATCTCCACTGGTCTCACCTCATTTCAGTTTGTATAGAGATCGTGGCGACTGAACGAAGTCAGCCTTTGTTTCAAACCCTAGTCTTTACTTGAAACTTACTTTACACTTTTTGTTAAATGATGAATGATGATGATACTTAAGACCTAATTTACATACTTTTAAACCTTTGGGATGATTTACTGACTTAGTAACTTTTGACTTAGGTTGAGGACCTTTCGGACCAACTACTTGCAAACTTATCTCGAATCAACTTAACTACTTTACACTGTGAGTTATAGCATCCCTTTTTACTTTAACTATTTGGGACTGAGAATACATGCGCGTTTTACGATTTACATACTAGGCACGAGTACTTAAACTATATATATATGTGTGGGTTATACAACGACATAAACTTTCCCCTTAGCTCGGTAACGTTTAGTCATTGGTCTTTGAACCGGTGAACGCGAATCTTAGATATGGATCCATAGGGTTTGACATCCCCACTCGGGCTAGTCGCGCTAGCATTTAACGAGTGTTTAATACTTCGTGGACATACGCACTCGCCAAGTGCACTTTTAGGAGGTATTATTACGTTAAGTTAGTTACCGGGTGCCCACGGTTGAACATATACTTTATCATACTGATTTGGATTACTGTTTTGAAACGCTGTTTGAAGCACCAAAATCTCGTGGCCTACCTTACATTACTGTTATACTTAAACTATAGCTTATCAACATTCGTGTTGACATTTTTAAGCATGTTTTTCTCAGGTGCTTAAGGTTTGCTTGCTTCCGCTGTACTAGTCATGCTTTGTAGACACCCGCTGCGCTTATTAGAGATGTCACTGCATGAAACGTTTAATTTGCATTCAAACTATATTATTTTTGAAACAATGGATTTGTAATGACCTACGGGTCACGTACTATTATTTCTTGCTATTCGTAGAAGCATACTTTTGGTTGTTAAACATTTGACGTTGGTTAAAACGTCACCTTTTATCATGAATGCAAACTTATTTTGAAATAGCATATAGTGTTTAACCTTGTAATGATCCTGTTGTTAATGGTCCGTACACATTGATTTAGTACGGGGCGTCACAATTATTATTATTAAAATTATCACTTTATTATTAAAAGTATCATTATTATTAAAATTAACATTTTTACAAAAATTATCATTTTATTAACATTAAAACTATCATTATTATTATTATTAGAATTATCATTATTTTATCATTATTTTTTTTATTATCATTATTATTATTATTATTTTTAACACTAATATTATTATTTTTAACATTATTATTATTATTATTATTATTATTATTATTATTATTATTATTATTATTATTATTATTATTATTATTATTACTACTATCATCATCATCATTTTTACTACTAGTATCATTATTATCATTATTATAACTATATTATTATTATTATTACAATAAAAATTAGTTATATAAAAATATATTTAACAAAAATTATATTAATATTCTTATAATAAATATTAATTATTTATTTAAAAGCATATGAAATAAATATATTAATTAAGTTATTAACAAGACATATAATTTATTAAGATAACATTTATATCACTAATAATATATAAATTTGTTCGATTACAATTATATGTGTTAATATATATATAAATGATATAGGTTCGTGAATCTGAGGCCACTCCTGCATTGTTTAGTTTCGTCGTATGCATATTTTTACTACAAAATATCGTATCGTGAGTTTGTTTGCTCCCTTTTTACTAAATGCTATTGCAATATATATTTTGGGATTGAGAATACATGCATTTTTATAAATATTTTACAAAATAGACAAAAGTACATAAAACTACATTCTATGATGGATTACTATACCGGATATCACCCCTTTAGCTTGGTAACCTAAAAATTAGTAAACGCCACTAATTGACGTGAATCCTAGAGATAGATCTATGGGCACTAACATGCCCCATTCAGAGAATTTGAACTGCTTTAGTACTTCGATTTTATTTATACAGAAGAAAATTATTCTGTTTTGGGGATATTCTAGATGCATTTTGTTAATGTCGGTTACCAGGTGTTCATCATATGAATGGATTTTATAGTAGTGAGCAAACCTGCACTTTGAAACGAAAATAAAATCTTGTGGTCTATTGAAATTATTGAAATGATTGTTTATGATAAACCTATGAACTCACCAACCTTTTGGTTGACACTTTTAAGCATGTTTATTCTCAGGTATGAAAGAAATCTTCCGCTGTGCATTTGCTCATTTTATAGATATTACTTGGAGTCATTCATGGCATATTTCAAAATACGTTGCATTCGAGTCGTTGAGTTCAAAAAGATTATCATTAAGTAAATGACAGATTAAGTCATTTATAGTTTGGATATATTATGAAATGGTATGTATATCTGTCAACTTTCGTTGTAATGAAACTTTGTCTTTTAAAAATGAATGCAATGTTTGTAAAACGTATCATATAGAGGTCAGTAATGTAACATCCCGCGTTTTTCCGCTAAATTTATTTTAACACCATTTTTTTTTAATAATATCTTTCGTTATTTAAAATCGTATTTTCCGTTGACTAACGTTCTTAATATTTTCGTTATTTAATTATAACATCTCCCGTTTTTGTCGTGTATTTAAAATAATTCGTTTGGTTAATTCACACACCCGCTTTCAAAATTGAGGGACCGAAGTTGCCAAGTGGGCAAACTAGTTGACTAGGTCAAATAGTCAACCCACTCTTTCCACCATTTATTTTCATCCATCTCCTACTTCCTTTTTCTCTCTAGTCACCAAGAACATCAACTTCAACCAACTCACTAATTCATCATCTAAATCGGATTTAGCAAGCAAACATCAAAACAAATTACATATTTGGAATCCTCTCTTCATCCTCTTCGATTTGGTACCAATTTCATAGCTTGGGGTAAGGTTTCTAAAAACTCTAGATTTCTCAAATTCGTTTTATAGACTTGAAATGGTGTTAATTAGTGTCTATGGCTCAAGTATAACATGAATATATGTTTTGTTTGCTCGAATTTGTTGTTTTTGGAGTAACTAGCATGAACTTGAAATGGGTGTGCTTAATCCTTGATTTTGGTTGATTAAATGTTGTTTAAATGCTAAAGTTCATGTATTAAATGTGTTACTAGCATCATTAGCTTCAATTTGATGTGTAGGTTGATTTGGAAAGCATCACTAACATGATTATTGATTTTGTGATTCTTGGTTAGGGTTTGATAGCTTTTAAAATAAACTTTTGATGCTTTGAATGCCATGAGATGTTGTTAGTAAGTGTTTAGTTGTATTGTATGTTTCATTACCTTCAAAACGGCGTATCATATGTGTAAATTGGATTACCGAATCTTAAAATGCGTTTTATGAACTTGAAACCTCGATTTTGAGCGTTTAATGATCATTTATTGAGGTTTTCATTGTTGTTAATGATGGAATTGATTGATGAAATGTTTTTAGTTGTATTCCTCTTTAAATTACCTTTCCAACGATATAAGATACGTGTTTTGAATGTTAACGAGTCAAAAGTTATGATTGTTTGAAGTTGAAATCGTCTAAGTGTAAACTGCCCCAGAATTGCTGCACCAGACACAGATGCGGCGCATCTGCCTTGGATGCGGCGCATCTGAGGCAGACTGCCCAAAAAAGTCAATTTTTGCTTAATTCTAAGTATGCTACGCACCCCCGATCAACATGAAACTTGGCCAACATGCTCATATATGATTTCTAAGCTTAGGAAAATAGTTCGGGACCCGACCCGACCCCGTTGACTTTTTCATTGACTTTGACCAAGTTTGACTTTTAGTCAAACATAACAAAACACTTATGAAATCGTTCTAATCTTATTTTATTGATGTGAAGCGAGGGGTATATAAAATAGCTTATATTTTACTAGGAAAATACTATTAAATACGATACAATTTTACACAAGATATTTATTTATTTATAGAATGGATATACTTAAACCTTGCTACAACACTTATAGGCAGTGTACCTAATCGTACAGTAGTGTAGTTTTTAGTAAGTCCGGTTCGTTCCACAGGGAAATCTTTAAACAAAGCTCAACGCTATATTAGTTTACTTTTATAAAAATACAAATATATATATAGGTAATATTATTATTATAAAGGGGGATTTTTACCGTTTAATGACCGGTTTGTCGATTTTAAGACTTTAGTCGCAGTTAAAACCTAATGTAAAATATAAAATAAATACAAGACTTAAATTAAAGCGTAAAGTAAATAACGATAATGAAATTGCGAATAATAAAAATGCGATATAATAAAATTGCGATAATTAAAAAGTACGATAATTAAAAGTGCGATTAAATAACAATAAATAAAAGTGCGATAATTAGAAGTGCAATTAAATAACAATAAATAGAAGTGCTTATTTAAACTTCCGTAATCATGATGTTTGACGTGTTGATTTTAGTTTTATGCCCATGGGTTAATTGTCCTTTGTCCTGGATTATTCAATATGTCCGTCTGGTTTTTGTCCATAACAGTCCATCAGTCATAAATATAAATTGCAAGTGTCCTTGTCAAATTATTATTATACCCGAAGTTAAATATTCCAACTAATTGGGGATTCGAATTGTAACAAGGTTTTAATACTTTGTTTAATGAATACACCAGGTTATCGACTGCGTGTAAACCAAGGTTTTACTACTTTGTTAAAAATTACACCAATTACCCTTGAATGTAATTTCACCCCTGTTTTAATTATTCTAGTGGCTATTAATTCATTCCCGTGTCCGGTTAAATGAACGATTATTCGTACATATAAATACCCCGCCCATCGTGTCCGATCGAGTGTATATGGTAATTTATAGGGACGCCCAATTGTAAATCTTTATATTAACATTAACAAACTTTCATTTAGTTAAACAAATATAAAGCCCATTAATAGCCCATAGTCTAATTTCCACAAGTGTCGTTCTTTTGTCCAAACCCCAATTATGGTACAAAGCCCAATTACCCAATTTTAGTAATTAGCCCAACATCATGATTACTTCGTTTTAAATAAGCATAATAATAACTTAGCTACGAGACATTAATGTAAAAAGGTTGAACATAACTTACAATGATTAAAAATAGCGTAGCGTTACACGGACAGAATTTCGACTTACACCCTTACAACAATCGCTAACATACCCTTATTATTAGAATTATAATTAAAATTAAAATATAAATTATAAATATAAATATAAATTTTACGTATGAAGAGGAAGAAAAAGATGATGAAATTTGATCAGAATTCGGTTGGCTTTATAGCCAGAGTTGAAAATTGGGGCTCCGCGACTCGCGGCAAAATGCCCTTAAAACTCCGCGAGTCGCGGAGATGTATTTACAGCTCACACCCTTGGAGTTTCTTGCTGCCGACGGTTTTTAATATATATATATAATATATATATAATTAATATAATTAATTATATATTATATTATATTTATATACATAGTTAACTTGTAATTTTTAGTCCGTTGCGTCGAGCGTTAAGAGTTGACTCTGGTCCTGGTTCCGGATTTTCGAACGTCCTTGCGTACAATTTAATATCTTGTACTTTGTGTTTTGAATCTTGTACTTTTGTAATTTCAAGACGTTTCTTATCAATAATTGGAACCTTTTTGATTGTCTTTTGTACTTTTGAGCTTTTTGGTCGTTTGCGTCTTCAAATCGTCGAATCTGTCTTTTGTCTTCACCTTTTATTATTTAAACGAATATCACTTGTAAATAGAACAATTGCAACTAAAAGCTTGTCTTTCTTGAGGAATAATGCTATGAAATATATGTTCGTTTTTAGCATTATCAAATATTCCCACACTTGAGCGTTGCTTGTCCTCAAGCAATATTGTCTTGAAATACTAGAATCACTTCTTTATTCTTCACACTTTGTACATCAGTGATTTCTATACGGCGGTATAAACAATGGTAGTAACTATATGGTTTACAGTCCCACATGACTATAAAAATTTAGATCCATTAAGGAAATTGGATCTTTATGAAAACATTTGATCTTTTGAAATCTAGTTTTTACCCTAGATTAGTTTTCCGGAATAACCCTTTACCGGTGTTTGCAAAATATTTTTGTGGGTTTGGTGGGTTTCAGATTTGAAAATTTTAGCTCAAAACTTGCGGTTTTGTGTCACCCACTTGCTAACCTTGTATTTGGAAAGCAACACGTCCAGTTTACTTGTCCCGTATATTACCTTTTGGTAAACTACCGTCCGGTTGTAAAGGAAAGCGTTGAACAAGCAACTGTTAAGGCAATGTCCCGTGACATGCTTTTGATTATGGTTTATAACGTGTCGGACGCAATTACTATCCTTGGTAGGAGCAATAGTAAAGCTCACCCTTATAATTTTTCGGTCTGGCACAAGGTCCTGTCTTTGACCACTATGCAACCACCGTTCTTACGGTTGACACCCGATTTAGTTCAGGTGACCTAATGAATTCCAGGTGAATTCCTAGGATTTTACGTTCAATGGTAATGAACGCATTGAAAATAGGGTTTTCAGAAAACAAATCGGTTTGTAATTTTTTTGATCAAAATATTTTCTCGTTTAAGCTCGAGTTTAGATATCATCGAATTCCATGAGTTTGAATTCTCAATCTTTAAGGTCAATCTCTAGGATTGAGTAATATCAGTCTTAAAAGCTGATTTTTAATCTTTAAGGAGATTATCCTTTCTGGGGATCTGATTTATTAGTCTTATCCAGCTAATTTGCATGGTGCCCCCCATTGTACGAGATAAATCCTTCTCATGGTTAGGATAAATCTGACCACTTGGCGACCCTGTTTAATGCTGAGGTCCGTGGATTTCCTGCTGATTTTAGTGATGACTTTTCTAGATTTTTCGTCAACCTACAGCTGGTCTGGACGACAACTTCATGACCTAAATCAAGAAGCGCGTGTCTTTTTCGGAAGACTTTACTTCCTTTTAATGATGGAATTGATTCATCGTGTAGATCCATCTCTTCTTTTCTTTCATTGGGTAAAACAGTTTAGTTTAGTCCAAAGCAAAAGTATTTTCAGTTATTTGTTACAAATATATGTGACATATGTTTAAAATAACTTGGTAAATTTTCCCACACTTGGCTTTTTATTTTTCTTTTTATCGTCCTCTATTCCATTTTAAATGAATTTTAACATTTTAGTTTGTTTCTCAATTTATGTCCTTTCCGAGGTAACAATAATTTCGGTGTTAAAACCTAGTTTTATCGTTTATAAATATGTATAAACATGATTTTGAATTCATTTAATTGAAAATTTTGAAAAATTTTACTAGAATTGGGTAGTCAGTATATAAGACTAGGGCTGTTCTTTTTTATCAGAGAGCACTAGATTCTAATACAACTACTGCTTTACTAGTATTTTTAATGGTAACCAAGTGTTTAATATAAAAATTTTAAAATCCGAAAGAATTTAACCCCTTCCCACACTTAAGATCTTGCAATGCCCTCATTTGCAAGAAATCAGTAACAATTTAAATTATTGAGGGTGATTTGTGTAAAAATGATTAAATTTTTACCAAAGTTTCCAAATATATTGGCGTTTGTTTGCTGAATGATAAATGGTGCACATCATTTGTTCATTCCGTCTTGTTGTTATTTCACATATATTTTGCATCTTGTCGTCAAAATTAGTTGCTTTTGCTGAACTTAATGCCAGTCTTTGAAAATGCGTTGTTTTACCCTGTTGTGTACATAAGATAAACTGCAAACATATATACATATTTTTGAAGTTTGGTATATTACCCCACATTCAAAAATTATTAAAATCTAAGAATAAAAGTTAGATAATTATAAAAATGATTACAATATTAACAAAAATATTAAATGTATCAATAATTACAAATTACAAAATAATAAAAAATAATAAGTAAACTAAGGATGATATTGGTACCAATAGGGGTTCCACGCATAACCATAAGTGCTATAGAATGCTTCGGCAGGGTCATACGTAGGATATGGTGGCTGCATCTCTATCGACCAAGGAGGGAAGACGGGTTTCGGTGTAGGAATATAGTTTCTACCTATATGTTGGCAATGCGCTATGATCTGGTTCTGATGAACTTGCCAATCTTCAAATGCTCTCTGTCTAGCATTTTCGTATTCCTGAGAAGCTATAAACCTATGCATTTCTTGCATCTCATTCCCCCCTCCTACATTACCTTGCTGCTGGTTTCTCTCTACCTGTGGATGTCTACCATTGTATCGTACTGCGGCGTTATTTCGCCGCTTCAAAACTTTCGCACCATGGTATACATTTAAACCTATAGTGTCGCGGGGTTCCGGCTCTTCTACTAATAATCCCCCCCGACTTATATCCACACCGAGATATTCACCAATCAAAGTAATAAAAATACCACCTCCTATTATGCTATGTGGACGCATCCCCCGAACCATAGCTGATAAATAATAACCCACACAATATGGTATACTTACAGCGCTCTGTGGGTCTCGAATACACATATGGTAAAACAAATCTTGTTCATTTACCTTTTCTTTGTTTTTACCCCTTTGTGTAATCGAATTAGCTAAAAACCTATGTATCACTCTTAATTCGGCTCTATCTATATCCAAATAAGAGTAGTTTCCCCCTTTGAAACGGTGATGGCTTGTCATTTGACTCCACACACCGTGTGTATCAAAATTCTCATCTATCTTTCTACCGTTTAGTATCAATCCTCTACAATTGGCATACGCTAACTCCTCAGGCGTATATATACGTAAAGCCTGAGCCATGTCCAGTAAAGACATGTGGCGCATCGAACCGCCTAACAAAAATCTAATAAAAGAACGATCGGTTAAACTAGCTACCCGATCATTCAACTCTATACTACATAACAACTCTTCACACCATACTTTATATACAGGTCTGCGTATGGTGAATAAACATATCCAGTCATTAAAAGAAGAATTACCATACCTCTGTACAAGTAATTCCCTAATTGGCCCGGCCAATTCTACAGCTTCTAAGGGTCCCCATTCTATGACCCTCGGTACCTCAACAACCTTGGAATGAAGAGTATGCAAACCCCGTTGATATTTTGGATAATCTATCCAAAGTCTGTCAAATCTCAGGTTCGGGTGTAACTGTTCCAAATGCATATCGGAAAAGGTCATGACTGGATGAGGTACATCCTGCTTGTAGTAGTTATCTACCTCCTGTTGTTCCAAGTTCTCAGCAGGAGCATGGCGGGCTTGGGATGAAGATTCACCCCTTTCATTCTGCAAAACACATCAAACACAAATTTTGTGCATCCAAATATGCATTAGTGTCAGCAAAATCATCAATCAAAATAATTACAATGACATTATCAATTTATATCAAACTTAAGCTTATTTTCACATTTTTATCAAATCTACACTTTTTCAAATAAGCATATACGAAAATTTTCGCCAAGTTCATAAGCATTCAACTCAAATAACATCTTAAAATAATCATTACTAGCAAATAAACAAGTCTCAAATGGCATTATCTTTCAAAAATCAAGTTCATGAATTTTGGACTTGAAAAAGTCCACTTTAATTCTCAAAATCATGTTTAGGCTCAAAGTTTGGATCATTTAACTACCTAGACATGTTACACTACTCAATTTAGCAACAATTCATGACAAAAATCGGCCATAACCTGTTTATATCAAAAAGCCCCAAATTGCTCAAGAACACAAACCCTAGATTATTCAAAATTTGAAGTTTAAGGCTTCTAATCATGTTAAACAGCATCAATCTAGGTTATACAAGCATAATACATAAACAATTTAAGTCTAATTACACTAAAAAGCATCAAAATCAAATTGGGGAAAAATTAGTTCAAGAACACCTAATTTCGAATTAAATGGTGTTTAGGTGTAGAAATTTACCGTTTTTCTTGAGTAATTCTTAGATATCATCCTTCTCAACATGATTTTAGCAAAAGATTTGGTGATTAACGGTTAAAAATTGGGATTTTTGAGGTGTTTTTGGGTGGTTTTTCGGGGTTTTTCGCAGCAGAATTCGAGTTGTTTTTGTGTGTGGGAGTATACTGATCGTTCAGCTATTTTTATTTTTTTTTCTGGGTTTTGGTCCCTCCGCGAGTCGCGGAGGTTTTGCACTGCAAACTCCGCGAGTCGCGGAGTTTGGTATTTTTTTTTTTTTTTTTTTTTTATAATCTTTAACTTATATATCAATTAAGTATTTAATTTTAAAATTTTGTTTCCCTTGTTATTTAGGATGAGGTCGTTTCGGATCGATGTCCTAGTCCGTCCTTCGACAAAATTTTAAAATTTGTCTTTTTGTAGCGATTGTTTTAAAAGCTAAGATTTTTGATTTTTTCAATGTTTTTGGCATACTTTAAATCAATAAGATTAAAAATAATGATAATAAAAGTTCTCGTCCCTCCCTCGGGTAAAGCAATTTCGGTTCAAAGACCTAGTCTTCAACTTACGACGAATTTTTAAAAATCATATTTTTAACTTAATGAGATAAAGTAAATTTTTGTTTTTAAATTCACACAACTTAAATATAAAATTCAAAATTAAAAATTAAAAATTAAAAATTCACACCAAACTTAAAATTTGAAATGCATAAAATTAAAATTTCATATTTTAAAAATTAAAAATTCACACCAAACTTAATTTAAAAATTCATATTATAAATTCATACCAAACTTATATTAATTTTTCAAATATTTACAATTTTAAAATATATTGTTTTTACAAAGTTTACAATATTAATTTAAAATTTAAATATTAATTTAAAAAACATAATAAAATTAAAAATCTTTTTGTCTTTTTATCCCACTTTAATCAATCAAATATTATCAAAAATATGCGCCCCTCTTTTCGGTAAAGTAATTTCGGTTCCAAGACCTAATTTAACTCATGACGAATTTTTGAAATATTTTGGGTTGATTGATTAAAGATATTTATACCTTAAGAATAAACGTTAAATTTCGCAGTGATGTAATAAATTGTTGAATGATATCAATAATTTCGGTCGCCAAACCTAATTTTATTTAATACCAATTTAATACTTTTTAGCGAACAAATTAGCGTTTATTATCAAAAGGTTAAAAATAAAAATAAAAACTAAAAACTGTACAGACATACCTGTGAAATAGATTTCTTAGTTATATGATCTATTATATTCATAAGATAGTCGGTTTAATTGGTTTTCCATGGCTGCATAAGCGTAACCTCGAGCATTCATTGTCTTTTCTTCTAAACATATGAACGGTCCGTCTCTGCATAAAGTAACAAATTCGGTATTTGAATAGGTTTGATTATTTGAACATTTACCTCCATGTGACCATTTTCCGCATTTGTGACATCGTTCTAGGTGTCGTGCTCTTCTTTTCGCTGCGGATTTTGATTTTCCTTTACCAAATTGTAACTTATTATCTTCGCATCTGGATCCTTTTCTAACTCCGTCCATTCTTTCTCTGATTACTGATACTAATTCACTCGGTAGTATGTCATTATTTCTTTTAGTGATCAAAGAGTGTAGCATTAGACCATGGTTTAGTTCACAGGCAGTCTTCATTTCGTAAAAACCTAAAAAAAATAAAAATTCAGAATGGGGGGAGAAGACTAGTTCTTTAGGGTCTGCTAGGGAAAGACCATACGTGTTCCATTTTCGAGAACTACACGAAAACAGACAATCTAACTCTAACAGAAATACATATTATCCTTTAAAGACTTGATTCTCCCCACACTTAGTTAGCTGTGGTATCGAAATTGTGATTAACTTCGTTGTCGACTTCCATCGGACCATGTATGTAATGTTTAACTCTGTGACCATTAACTTTAAATTCAATCCCATTTGAATTTATTAATTCCATCGTTCCGTATGGGAAAACTCTTTTGACTATGAATGGTCCAGACCATCTTGATTTCAATTTTCCAGGAAATAGCTTGAATCGTGAATTGAAAAGAAGAACTCTGTCTCCTTCTTTAAATTCTTTTGAACTTCTGATTCTTTTATCATGCCATTTCTTCGTTCTTTCTTTATAGATTAACGAATTTTCGTATGCTTCATGTCTTAATTCTTCTAATTCGTTTAGTTGACTTAATCGTAGACGTCCGGCTTCATGTAAATCAAGATTACATGTTTTCAAAGCCCAAAATGCTTTGTGTTCAATTTCTACTGGAAGATGACATGCTTTTCCATAAACAAGTCTAAAAGGTGTGGTTCCAATTGGAGTTTTGTAGGCTGTTCTAAAAGCCCAGAGTGCATCCTCCAATTTAATGGACCATTTCTTCGGATTTGATCCTACGGTTTTCTCTAGAATACGTTTTAAAGCTCGGTTGGTATTTTCAACTTGTCCACTTGTTTGTGGATGATATGCGGTGGAGATTTTATGAGTTACTCCATATCTTTTAAGAACTTTCTCAAGTTGATTATTACAGAAATGAGTACCCCGATCACTTATTAAAGCTTTCGGTGTTCCAAACCTTGCAAAAAGACGTTTTAAAAAGTTGACTACAACTCGTGCATCGTTAGTTGGGAGAGCTTGTGCTTCCGCCCATTTAGATACATAATCAATGGCTACTAGTATATATAGATTATTATGAGATTTTGGAAATGGACCCATAAAGTCAATACCCCAAATGTCAAATACTTCACATACTTGGATGACATTTTGTGGCATTTCATCACGTTGACTTATTTTTCCGGCCCTTTGACATGCATCACAGGATTTGCAAAGAAGGTGTGCGTCTTTGTAAATTGTAGGCCAATAGAATCCAGCTTCATAAACTTTTCTTGCTGTTAGTTGAGGCCCATAATGCCCTCCTGTTGGTCCTGTGTGACAATGGTTTAAAATTTTACTAGCTTCATCTCCAAATACACATCGGCGTATTATTCCATCGGGACAACTTTTAAAAAGATGTGGATCTTCCCAGAAATAGTGTTTTATATCACTGAAGAATTTCTTTCGTCTTTGGTATGATAATCCTTTTTCAAGGAATCCACAAACTAAGTAGTTTGCATAGTCTGCAAACCATGGGATTTCTTTATAATCTATCTTCAATAGATATTCATCAGGAAAGTTGTCTTGTATGGCCGATTCATTTAGAACTTCTAATTCGGAATTTTCAAGACGAGAAAGATGATCAGCGGCGAGATTTTCTGCTCCTTTTTTATCTCGGATTTCAATATCAAACTCTTGTAAGAGTAAGATCCAACGGATTAATCTTGGTTTAGCATCTTGTTTTGAAAATAGGTATCTAAGAGCAGAATGGTCGGTATAGACCACCGTTTTTGCTAGAACGAGATATGATCGAAATTTGTCAAAAGCAAAGACAATAGCAAGGAGTTCTTTTTCAGTAGTTGTATAGTTCGTTTGTGCTCCTTGTAACGTCTTACTAGCATAATATATAGGTTGAAATCGTTTTTCAATCCTTTGTCCTAAAACGGCTCCCATTGCAAAATCACTTGCATCGCACATTAGTTCAAATGGTAGATTCCAATTTGGTGTTATCATGATCGGTGCATTAGTGAGTTTTTCTTTAAGAATATTAAAAGATTTGATACACTCATCTGAAAAGATGAATGGCGCATCCTTTTCTAGGAGTTTATTCATAGGAGTGGCAATTTTAGAAAAATCTTTTATGAAACGTCGGTAAAAACCGGCATGCCCTAGAAAACTCCTAACTCCTCTAACATTGGTGGGATGTGGAAGTTTAGCAATTACATCTACTTTAGCTCTATCCACTTCAATTCCTTCTTTTGAAATTTTATGTCCAAGAACGATGCCTTCTTTAACCATGAAATGGCATTTCTCCCAATTAAGTACTAGATTTGATTTTTCGCATCTAATTAACATTCGTTCCAGATTAACTAGACATGATTTAAATGTATCACCGAAGACTGAAAAGTCATCCATGAATACTTCCATGCATTCTTCTATCATATCGTGAAAAATCGCCATCATACACCTTTGAAAGGTTGCAGGGGCGTTGCAAAGTCCAAATGGCATGCGTTTGTAAGCAAAAGTACCATAAGGGCACGTGAATGTGGTTTTCTCTTGATCTTCGGGTGCTATTGGAATTTGAAAATATCCGGAAAATCCATCTAGAAAACAATAGTAACTATTTCCGGCTAATCTTTCCAACATTTGATCTATGAAAGGTAAGGGAAAGTGATCTTTTCTGGTGGCGTCATTTAATTTTCTATAATCAATACATACACGCCATCCTGTTACAGTCCTAGTAGGAATAAGCTCATTTTTCTCATTTGTGATGACAGTCATGCCACCCTTCTTAGGTACGCATTGAACTGGGCTTACCCATGGACTATCAGAAATTGGATATATCAAACCTGCATCTAGCAGTTTAATAATCTCTTTCTTAACTACATCTTGCATATTAGGATTTAGTCTTCGTTGACGTTGCACATACGTTTTATGACCTTCTTCCATAAGGATTTTATGTGTGCAATACGAAGGACTTATTCCTTTAATATCATGAATCTTCCATGCAATGGCTGGTTTATGAGCTTTCAACACAGAAATGAGTTGTGATTTTTCATTTTCAGTAAGAGAAGACGATATTATTACAGGTAATTCAGATTCACCATGTAAATAAGCGTATTCCAAATGGTTTGGAAGTGGCTTTAACTCTAATTTCGGAGGTTCTTCTATCGATGATTTATATCGATATCTGTCTTCTTCTTTTAGCATTTGAATTTCTTCTGTTGTTGGTTCATATCCATTAGCTATAAGTGTAGCTAACATTTCAGCTTCATCAATTGGTTCATTACCTTCTCCTAAAGAACATTCTCCTGTTCCTTGTAATTCTGGAAATTCTTCTAATAATTCTGCATGTGCATCTATAGTTTGAATATAATAACATGTATCATCTGCAGATTGTGGTTGTTGCATTGCTCTATCAACTGAAAAGGTAACACTCTCATCCTCTATACTTAGGGTCAGTTTCTTACCGAACACGTCTATCATTGCTTTAGCCGTGTTTAAGAATGGTCTTCCTAATATGAGAGGAACTTGAGAATCTTCTTCCATGTCCAAAACAACAAAATCTACTGGAAATACTAAAGTACCAACTTTAACTAGCATGTTTTCCATTATCCCTCTAGGATATTTTATTGATCTATCGGCTAGTTGTATGCTTATTCTGGTTGGTTTCAATTCTCCAAGGTCTAGTTTAGCGTATAGTGAATACGGCATTAGATTTATACTAGCACCTAAGTCTGCTAATGCTTCTATTGAACTAAGACTACCCAGAAAACATGGAATTGTGAAACTTCCTGGATCAGATAGTTTTTCTGGTATTTTATTCAACAGCACTGCTGAACAATTTGCATTCATAGTAACAGCCGAGAGTTCTTCCATTTTCTTTCTATTTGAGATTAGATCTTTCAAGAATTTAGCATATCTTGGCATTCCTGAAATCACATCAATGAAAGGAAGATTTACATTTATCTGTTTAAACATATCCAAGAATTTGGATTGCTCGGCTTCAAGTTTTTCTTTCTTCATTTTACTCGGGTAAGGAAGTGGTGGTTGGTATGGTTTAACATAAGGTTTATCCTTAACTGTGTTATCTTCATTAACCTTTTCAACTACCGGTTCTTTTTCCTTATCTTGATCAGGTTGTGGTTCTTGTGGAGTAGGAATAGTTTCATCAGAAGTTACAGGTATTTCAGGTGGTTTAAGTGTTGTACCACTTCTTGTGGTAATAGCTTTAGCTGTTTCATTCCGGGGGTTAGCATTTGTATCACTAGGTAAACTTCCCGGTTTTCTTTCACCTATTAACCTTGCTAGGTTACTTACTTCTTGTTCCAGATTTTGAATAGAAGCTTGTTGATTTCTAAATGCTTGAGCATTTTGTTCATTGGTTTGTTTTTGAGATGTGAAAAACTGTGTTTGAGTTTCAACTAGCTTCGTCATCATATCTTCTAAATTAGGCTTTTTATCATCGGTTTGTTGTGGTGGTTTGTTTTGAAAATTTGGTCTTTGCTGATTATAAGTATTATTGGATACTTGTTGATTGCTAGGACCTTGTTGGTTGTTGTATGGAATATTTCGGTTATAATTCTGGTTTTGATTGTAAATCGGTCTTGGCGGTTGATAATTATTCTGATAATTATTTCCAGGCCTTTGGTTTATGTATGAAATATTCTCTCTTTGTTCCATTGTTAATTCAATACTGAGACAATCTTTTGTCAAATGTGGTCCTCCACACTGCTCACAACTAATTCGTATTGAGTGAATATCCTTAGTCATCTTTTCCATTCGTCTCTCGAAAGCATCTATCTTTGCGGAAATGGAATCTAAGTCATGGCTAGAATCGGCTCTAGCTGCTTTAGATGATCTAATGATATCTTTTTCTTGGTGCCACTCATGCGAGTGGGAAGCAGTGTTATCAATAATTTTGTAAGCATCAGTTTCGGTTTTCTTCATAATAGAACCACCAGCTGCTATATCTATGTCTTTTCTTGTAGTGATGTCGCATCCTCGGTAGAATATTTGTACTATTTGACAGGTGTCTAAACCATGTTGCGGACATCCTCTTAATAACTTTCCATATCTTGTCCACGCCTCATATAGAGTTTCATTTGGCTTCTGTGTGAACGTAACAATTTCTGCTTGAAGTCTTACGGCTTTAGATGCAGGAAAGAATTGTTTAAGAAATTTGTCAATTAAAACGTCCCATGTATCGATCGCCCCTTCAGGTAACGATTCCAACCAATCTTTGGCTTCTCCCTTTAAAGTCCAGGGAAATAACATGAGATATATCTGTTCATCCTCCACTTCTCGTATTTTAAATAGTGTGCAGATCCTATTAAAGGTACGTAGATGTTCATTTGGATCTTCCTTCGGCGCACCACTAAATTGGCATTGATTAGTCACCATGTGTAGAATTTGTCCTTTGATTTCATAATCTGGCGCATTAATGTCTGGATGAGTAATTGCGTGACCTTGGCCAGTGCGTTTAGCTCTCATTCGGTCTTCCATACTTAAAGGTTCCAGATTCTCCATAATTGAATTTGTTGAATCGGTATCACTAGATGATTCTGATTTAATAGTTCGTTCCTCAACAATCTCTGTTTGAATGATTGGTGGTTCCGGAGGAAAGTTTAATGGTTCAGGATCTATGAACCGTTCCTGAATATTTTCTGGATTCTCAATTGTGAGGTCGGGTTCAAAAAATGGATTATCGGTAATTTGAACTGAAGTACTTGGTTGACTGGATGACGATTCTAAAGAAAAATCAACGGCGGTTATATTTGTTAAACGATGTCTTGATCGAGTTACAGGTGGTGAACATACAAAAGGTGATGAACGTCTTGCTCGGTGCATTCACTGAATATCCTATTAGTTTTTAAAAGGAAAGAAAAATTATAATAAGTTATCCAATCAATAGACTTTTCTGATTTTGCCCACGTTTCGAATAGCCAAAAGATGCAGCAGAGGGGCAGGATTCGTTTGGTCTCAATATAATTGAGGACTGTTTGGCTCCAATAACCCGGTCCACGTACAAATCCAACTATTACTACGAACCAGAAAATTTTGATGTCTATTAATTTAACCACTTAAAATAAATTTTCGTAATTTTAAGAATTTTAGATAAGAAGTAGAAAAAAATTCGAAGTCCTAAAAACTAGAATAGCGAGAAATAAGAGAGAAAAAAAAGAGTTCGTCGAAAAAGGTCGAAAAAGAAAAAAAAATGGTTGAAAAATAAAAGGTGACGGAAAAATAAAAGAAACTTATAAAAACTTAAAAATACTTTACTAACCTAACCTTATTACTACAACTAACTTAAAATTATAATCGCAAATTGAAATTACTAATTGGAATGATAATTGATACATAGTAAAAGGTCTAAAAATATTAAAGCTTACAGGAAAAACTAAATCTCAAATGGAAATAACTTAAAAAGAAACTAAAACTTAAAAAGGCGTCGCAAAATTCTAAAGCACCTAAATCTTAGTCTAAAGAAAAAGCACTTAAGGAATTCTACGGCAAAGCCTAAAAATCTAGGAGTAAAAATTACTATAGCAAAAACTAAGATTAAAATTAAATATGAGCTAAAAATACAAATATTACGCTACAACGATTAAAAAGGTACAAAATATAAAAATATATAAAAAGTTGTAAAAAGTACAATTTTTATAAAAATATTATTTTTATATTATTTATTTTATTAAACTACTAATTTTACAATTTAATAAAACTAATTAAACTAAAATATATAAATAAAAAGTAAAAGTAAAATTAAAACTAATAATAATAATAATAATTAGGTTTTAATAATAATAATAATTAAAAATAACCCGTAATCAATGCTTGATTAGGGTTTTTGTCCGTGTGTCAGATGGCCTCCGCGAGTCGCGGTGATTAATGAGGAAAACCCCGCGAGTCGCGGGGTTCAGGAATTCAGTTGACAGCTGATAATTTTTACGCGTTTTTCTTTATTTTTTTTATTTTTTTTTTATTTTATGTTTTCTGTTTTTTTTTTTTTTTTTTTTTTTTATATTTATTAGCGTTGCGCTTCCGATTTTTAAGATAGTTCCCCGGCAGCGGCGCCAAAAATACTTGATGTGAAGCGAGGGGTATATAAAATAGCTTATATTTTACTAGGAAAATACTATTAAATACGATACAATTTTACACAAGATATTTATTTATTTATAGAATGGATATACTTAAACCTTGCTACAACACTTATAGGCAGTGTACCTAATCGTACAGTAGTGTAGTTTTTAGTAAGTCCGGTTCGTTCCACAGGGAAATCTTTAAACAAAGCTCAACGCTATATTAGTTTACTTTTATAAAAATACAAATATATATATAGGTAATATTATTATTATAAAGGGGGATTTTTACCGTTTAATGACCGGTTTGTCGATTTTAAGACTTTAGTCGCAGTTAAAACCTAATGTAAAATATAAAATAAATACAAGACTTAAATTAAAGCGTAAAGTAAATAACGATAATGAAATTGCGAATAATAAAAATGCGATATAATAAAATTGCGATAATTAAAAAGTACGATAATTAAAAGTGCGATTAAATAACAATAAATAAAAGTGCGATAATTAGAAGTGCAATTAAATATAAAATAAAGGAAATTAAATATGAAATAAAAGAATTATGCTTATTTAAACTTCCGTAATCATGATGTTTGACGTGTTGATTTTAGTTTTATGCCCATGGGTTAATTGTCCTTTGTCCTGGATTATTCAATATGTCCGTCTGGTTTTTGTCCATAACAGTCCATCAGTCATAAATATAAATTGCAAGTGTCCTTGTCAAATTATTATTATACCCGAAGTTAAATATTCCAACTAATTGGGGATTCGAATTGTAACAAGGTTTTAATACTTTGTTTAATGAATACACCAGGTTATCGACTGCGTGTAAACCAAGGTTTTACTACTTTGTTAACAATTACACCAATTACCCTTGAATGTAATTTCACCCCTGTTTTAATTATTCTAGTGGCTATTAATTCATTCCCGTGTCCGGTTAAATGAACGATTATTCGTACATATAAATACCCCGCCCATCGTGTCCGATCGAGTGTATATGGTAATTTATAGGGACGCCCAATTGTAAATCTTTATATTAACATTAACAAAATTTCATTTAGTTAAACAAATATAAAGCCCATTAATAGCCCATAGTCTAATTTCCACAAGTGTCGTTCTTTTGTCCAAACCCCAATTATGGTACAAAGCCCAATTACCCAATTTTAGTAATTAGCCCAACATCATGATTACTTCGTTTTAAATAAGCATAATAATAACTTAGCTACGAGACATTAATGTAAAAAGGTTGAACATAACTTACAATGATTAAAAATAGCGTAGCGTTACACGGACAGAATTTCGACTTACACCCTTACAACAATCGCTAACATACCCTTATTATTAGAATTATAATTAAAATTAAAATATAAATTATAAATATAAATATAAATTTTACGTATGAAGAGGAAGAAAAAGATGATGAAATTTGATCAGAATTCGGTTGGCTTTATAGCCAGAGTTGAAAATTGGGGCTCCGCGACTCGCGGCAAAATGCCCTTAAAACTCCGCGAGTCGCGGAGATGTATTTACAGCTCACACCCTTGGAGTTTCTTGCTGCCGACGGTTTTTAATATATATATATATAATATATATATAATTAATATAATTAATTATATATTATATTATATTTATATACATAGTTAACTTGTAATTTTTAGTCCGTTGCGTCGAGCGTTAAGAGTTGACTCTGGTCCTGGTTCCGGATTTTCGAACGTCCTTGTGTACAATTTAATATCTTGTACTTTGTGTTTTGAATCTTGTACTTTTGTAATTTCAAGACGTTTCTTATCAATAATTGGAACCTTTTTGATTGTCTTTTGTACTTTTGAGCTTTTTGGTCGTTTGCGTCTTCAAATCGTCGAATCTGTCTTTTGTCTTCACCTTTTATTATTTAAACGAATATCACTTGTAAATAGAACAATTGCAACTAAAAGCTTGTCTTTCTTGAGGAATAATGCTATGAAATATATGTTCGTTTTTAGCATTATCATTTATACTCGATTCTTGCATGAAACTTGACAACGTAATTCACATGCTATATATTCGAGTCGTAACGAGCCATAGGACTAATTGAACACATTTCGTCCGACCTTGTGTCGTAACCGGTTAATTGATACAACTTACTTGTTTAGGTCAAGACTAAGCAACTTTCATGCACACATTTACTTTGTGAAGTACATTTATACTCGTGCACTCGAGGTGAGATCATAGTCCCATCTTTCAACAACTTTTTATACTTTTAAATCATGGGATGAGAAACATATACGGTTTTATACTACATACTTTATACTTTGAACACAAGTACGGAAACGAACATTCCATGTGCGAGTTTGAACAAAAAGCCTCAATTCAATTATCATTCGTTACACTTGCGGGGTGTAAACGTGAACTTATATTATGTGATCACATGGGCTTGACGAGCCTCATTCGGACGGTTCGCTACCGTTAGCGGATGAAATATATTTTTGAGTTTAGTGTATGTTCTAACACTACGTAACAGGGTACAAAACAGTTAAGTTTGATAATTGGGTGCTCGTGATCTAAACAAAAACTTTGGAATGCAAGCGATTTAGATAATCGACTTATATTAAATCTTGTGGTTCAAATACACGTTTACTAAAACACCTATGATTTCACCAACGTTTTCGTTGACAGTTTTCTATATGTTTCTCAGGTTCATGAATGGATATTTGATACATGCTTCCGCGTACACTTATACTTGCTTGGGGTCAAGCATACATGCATACACTTTGATTACTTGCTTGGAGTCAAGCATACATACATACGCTAGTGATAGCACCTTTGGATTCAAACATATTGTTTACATACTTACGCTATTTATAGCAACCGTGATTTTCAACTTATATTATGTCGCAAGTTATTTCATTTATACTTTACTACTTTTGTAAACTTGAACTTGTTGTCGAACCGTTGGTAAACTAAACTTTGTAAGTCTTGTACGTTTCAAATGAATGCGACTTGATTTTGGTTAGGGACTATGACCACGTAACGGGACCTAAGTTAGCGGCGCCGTCAATGACTATTTTGTCCGGTCGCTACAGATGGTATCAGAGCGTTGGTTGTAGGGAACTAGGATATGCATTAGTGTGTCTGACAGAGTCGTTAGGATGCATTAGTGAATCTAGACTACAACCGGATAGTTAACCATTATATTCTGACATACATTTGCTATAGATAGCACTTACTTGGCTACTTGTGCATTATACTTGAATCATTCTTAGGCGAACTTCTTAATGGTACCAAACTCTCATCATACGAACTCGTATTCTGCCACTTTCTGGTAACACACATAAATTCATGATTCATACGCGTAAGGATGATGACGACTTCATTAGTCACACTTGTTCGGGAACTCTGTCTCCCAAATTGTTATTCGCCACCGTTTCAACTTACTATTGGTGTCACACCGGTGTTTCTTGCTATATACCACTTCTTGTTACTACCATCACTACTCTATGTGAGTATCGTCTCACTATTTATCACTACGGTTGCGTACTACTCGTTATCATGATTCGTTACTCTTTTCATACCTAAATACATTATCATTTGACTTGAACCGCATTGACGTGAACAATCATTTATACACTTCCCTCGGGGAACGCTTCTTTAGAGTTGCACTAATTCTTTCGATTCAATACGAGTCACGTTAGAGACGTCGTTACACTTTGTTCATTTTAAAACTTCACGATTACACGAATTTGAATCTATGAAGTGATGAGAGAATGGAGGTATGAGTTAGCATAATATAACGACACTCGATCAACGTGGTTATATTACGGTAAGTCATACCAAAGTTCTAACGACATGTGATGGTGGTTGGACTCGATCAACCTAATCACTACCATGTGCCATGTACATGACTTCATTTTTCTTGTTTGGACATCCGAAAACTCCGAGAATACTGATAACAACCATACCCGGGACACCTCGTCGATTATTGTAGAACCATATTTATGCTTCCGAATGAATGACAAATTCTTTCAACTTCAAACATACGTTATACGTGTATACTATCTCGTCTTCGCGCAATTTTATCGACGAACTACAATATGCTTGTTATGCTCACATCGAGGAGAAAATTTCTCTCGCATCACACTCGTACTCTCGTATAAGGAAATCTTTTATCTAAATTCTTAACAGAGGGAGAGACTCTTCACGTTATACTAGTATTCGCCACGAGGGGGAATAGTCCTAACAAACGTTTTCAGAAACCGATAAGAAACTTGCTCTAACAAACGTTTTCGGAAACCGATAAATCTTTCGCGGCGCGAAATTCTGGAGAAATAGAAACTTATTCTAACTAACGTTTTCAAGTCCTAACAAACTTGTTCAAATTTATCTTAAGGAAATGTACCTCGTTTCGGATCGAGATCCTCGTTTCACTTCTAGATTTCGGAGCGCATTACAAAAAGTCTCGGGACCACGTTTAGACATAAGTACCGCATGTCATCCATGAACTGACGAACAAAGCAAACATACGATTCAAACCTTGGAAACCATAAAATGAGTTTGTGTTATCAACCTCAAATTTACTTTAGAAAAGTCTTTGCCTTTAACTAAATTCTCTTACGATGATAGTTATCATTCAAGTCTTAACGTCACACCTTTTGAAACCTTATATGACCGAAAACGTCATTCTCCTTTTGTAGAACCGAGTAAATGATAATCGAACCACCGAACCCGAACTCATTCATGAAATGACCGTTAAGATCGTTCAAATCCAAGAAAGGCTCAAGACAGCCCGTAGTTGCCAAAAGAGCTATGCCGATGTTAGACGTAAACCTCTCAAATTCCAAGTGAGGAAACGCGTAACGTTAAAAGTCGCACCTTAGAAAGGTGTAATCTGTTTCGGGAAACGTAGAAAGCTAAATCCGCGATATTTTGATCCTTTTAAAATCTTGGGGTGTTTTGGACCCATTGCTAGCCGTTTAGATTTTTCGACTCATTTGAGTCTCCGTTCATCCTACATTCCACGTATCAAACTTAAGGAAGTGTCTTTGATAATGCTAAAAACGAACATATATTTCATAGCATTATTCCTCAAGAAAGACAAGCTTTTAGTTGCAATTGCTCTATTTACAAGTGATATTCGTTTAAATAATAAAAGGTGAAGACAAAAGATAGATTCGACGAATTGAAGACGCAAAGGTCCAAAAAGCTCAAAAGTACAAAATACAATCAAAGTGGTTCCAATTATTGATGAGAAACGTCTCAAAATTACAAGAGTACAAGATTCAAAACGCAAAGTACAAGATATTAAATTGTACGCAAGGACGTTCGAAAATCCAGAACCAGGACCAGAGTCAACTCTCAACGCTCGACGCAACGGACTAAAAATTACAAGTTAACTATGCACATGAATATAATATAATATATAAATAATTCTTAAAAATTATATATATATTATATTAATATTTAAAATCGTCGGCAAGAAAGAAGCCAAAGCTGGTGAGCTGGAATTTCAAACTCCGCGACTCGCGGAGTTTGAAGGCAAAAAATGCCGCGAGTCGCGGAGTTCCCCTGGACTCAATTCCCTATAAAAGCAAACGCAGTTTGATCGCAAAAACATCCATATATATCAATCTCTCTATATCTATACGTAATATTTATATTTATAATTTATATTTTAATTTTAATTTTAATTTTAAATCCTAATAATAAGGGTATGTTAGCGAATGTTGTAAGGGTGTAAGTCGAAATTCTGTCCGTGTAACGCTACGCTATTTTTAATCATTGTAAGTTATGTTCAACCTTTTTACATTAATTTCTCGTAGCTAAGTTATTATTATGCTTATTTAATCCGAAGTAATCATGATGTTGGGCTAATTATTAAAATTGGGTAATTGGGCTTTGTACCATAATTGGGGTTTGGACAAAAGAACGACACTTGCGGAAATTAGACTATGGACTATTAATGGGCTTTATATTTGTTTAACTAAATGATAGTTTGTTAATTTTAATATAAAGATTTACAATTGGGCGTCCCTATAAATAACCATATACACTCGATCGGACACGATGGGCGGGGTATTTATATGTACGAATAATCGTTCATTTAACCGGACACGGGAATGGATTAATAGCCACTAGAATTATTAAAACAGGGGTGAAATTATGTACAAGGACACTTGGCATAATTGTTAACAAAGTATTAAAACCTTGAGTTACATTCAGTCGACATCCTGGTGTAATTATTTAACAAAGTATTAAAAACTTGTTACAGTTTAAGTCCCCAATTAGTTGGAATATTTGACTTCGGGTATAAGGATAATTTGACGAGGACACTCGCACTTTATATTTATGACTGATGGACTGTTATGGACAAAAACCAGACAGACATATTAAATAATCCAGGACAAAGGACAATTAACCCATGGGCATAAAACTAAAATCAACACGTCAAACATCATGATTACGGAAGTTTAAATAAGCATAATTCTTTTATTTTATATTTAATTTCCTTTATTTTATATTTAATTGCACTTCTAATTATCGCACTTTTATTTATTGTTATTTATTTAATTGCACTTTTAATTATCGTATTTTTTAATTATCGCAAGTTTATTTTATCGCACTTTTATTATTCGCAATTTCATTATCGTTATTTACTTTACGCTTTAAATTAAGTCTTTTATTTATTTAATATTTTACATTTGGTTTTAACTGCGACTAAAGTTTTAAAATCGACAAACTGGTCATTAAACGGTAAAAACCCCCCTTTATAATAATAATATTACTTATATATATCTGTATTTTTATAAATTAAACTAATATAGCGTTAAGCTTTGATTAAAAGATTTTTCTTGTGGAACGAACAGGACTTACTAAAAACTACACTACTGTACGATTAGGTACACTGCCTATAAGTGTTGTAGCAAGGTTTAAGTATATCCATTCTCTAAATAAATAAATATCTTATGTAAAATTGTATCGTATTTAATAGTATCTCCTAGTAAAATTTAAGCTATTTTATACGTCGAATTTAAATCAGCCTGTCAACTGAAATTCCAAACCCCGCGACTTGCGGCGTTTGTAGCCACGAGGCACCGCGACTCGCGGAGCCGTCTGACACGGGCCACACAGAAACCCTAATCTGCATCATTACGTAATTATTATTATTATTAATAATTAAAAACCCTAATTAGGTTTTAATTTTTAATTAATTAAGTTTAGTTTATTTATTTAATTTGTATATTTAGTTTAATTAATTTAAATAAATTATAAAATTAACACTTTTATAAAATAAATAATATAAAAATAATATTTTTATAAAAATTGTACTTTTTACAACTTTTAGTATATTTTTATATTTTGTCCCCTTTTAATTGTTTTAGCGTAATTTTTGTATTTTTCGCTCATTTTTAGTTTTAAACATAGTTTTGCCCATAGTTATTTTTACTTCTAGATTTTTAGGCCTTGCCGTAAAATCCCTTAAGTGCTTTTTCTTTAGACTAAGATTTAGGTGCTTTAGAATTTTGCGATGCCTTTTTAAGTTTTAGTACCTTTTTAAGATATTGCCATTTGGGATATAGTTTTACTTGTAAGCTTTAATATTTTTAGAAGCCTTTTACCTATGTATCAATTATCATTCCAATTAGTAATCTCAATTTGTGATTATAATTTTAAGTTAGTGATAGTAATAAGGTTGGGTTAGTCGAGTGTTTTTAAGTTCTATAAGTCATTTCTTTTTATTTCTTATTTTCCGACGCCTTTTATTTTTCAACCCTTTTCTTTTTCTTTTTCGACGCGCTCTTTTTCTTTCTTATTTCTCGCTATTCTAGTTTTAGGACATAGATTTTTATTCTACTTCTTATCTAAATTTCTTAAAATTACGAAAATTTATTTTAAGTGGTTAAATTGATGGACATCAAAATTTTCTGGTTCGTAGTAATAGTTGGATTTGTACGTGGACCGGGTTATTGGAGCCAAACAGTCCTCAATTATATTGAGACCAAACGAATCCTGCCCCTCTGCTGCATCTTTTGGCTATTCAAAACGTGGGCAAAATCAGAAAAGTCTATTAATTGGATAACTTATATAATTTTTCTTTCCTTTTTAAAAACTAATAGGATATTCAGTGAATGCACCGAGCAAGACGTTCACCACCTTTTGTACGTTCACCAACTGTAACTAGATCAAGACATTTAGCAAATATTACCGCCGTTGATTTTTCTTTAGAATCTTCATCCAGTCGACCAAGTACTCCAATTCAAATTTCCGATAATCCATTTTTTGAACCCGACCTCACAATTGAGAATCCGGAGAATATTCAGGGACGATTCATAGATCCTGAACCATTAGATTTTCCTCCGGAACCACCAATCATTCAAACAGAGATTGTTGAGGAACGAACCATTAAATCAGAATCCTCTAGTGATTCCGATTCAACAAATTCAATTATGGAGAATCTGGAACCTTTAAGTATGGAAGACCGAATGAGAGCTAAACGTACTGGCCAAGGTCACGCAATTACTCATCCAGACATTAATGCGCCAGATTATGAAATCAAAGGACAAATTCTACACATGGTGACTAATCAATGCCAATTTAGTGGTGCGTCGAAGGAAGACCCAAATGAACATCTTCGTGCCTTTAATAGGATCTGCACACTATTTAAAATAAGAGAAGTTGAGGATGAACAGATATATCTCATGTTATTTCCCTGGACTTTAAAGGAAGAAGCCAAAGATTGGTTGGAATCGTTACCTGAAGGGGCGATTGATACATGGGATGTTTTAGTTGAAAAATTTCTTAAACAATTCTTTCCGACATCTAAAGCCGTAAGACTTCAAGGAGAAATTGTTACGTTCACACAGAAACTGAATGAAACTCTATATGAGGCGTGGACAAGATTTGGAAAATTATTAAGAGGATGTCCGCAACATGGTTTAGACACCTGTCAAATAGTACAAATATTCTACCAAGGATGCGACATCACTACAAGGAAAGACATCGATATAGCAGCTGGTGGTTCCATTATGAAGAAAACCGAAACTGATGCTTACAAAATTATTGATAACACTGCTTCCCACTCACATGAGTGGCACCAAGAAAAAGATATCGTTAGATCATCTAAAGCAGCTAGAGCCGATTCTAGCCATGACCTAGATTCCATTTCCGCAAAGATAGATGCTGTGGAGAGATGAATGGAAAAGATGACTAAAGATATCCACTCAATACGAATTAGTTGTGAGCAGTGTGGAGGACCACATTTAACAAAAGATTGTCTCAGTATTGAATTAACAATGGAACAAAGAGAGAATATTTCATACATAAACCAAAGGCCTGGAAATAATTATCAGAATAATTATCAACAGCCAAGACCGATTTACAATCAAAATCAAAATTATAACCGAAATATTCCATACAACAACCAACAAGGTCCTAGCAATCAACAAGTATCCAATAATACTTACAACTAGCAAAGACCTAATTTTCAAAACAAACCACAACCCGATGATAAAAAGCCGAATTTAGAAGATATGATGACGAAGCTAGTTGAAAGTCAAACGCAGTTTTTCACATCTCAGAAACAAACTAATGAACAAAATGCTCAAGCATTTAGAAATCAACAAGCTTCTATTCAAAATCTGGAACAAGAAGTAAGTAACCTAGCAAGGTTAATAGGTGAAAGAAAACCGGGAAGTTTACCTAGTGATACAAATGAAAACCCCCGGAATGAAACAGCTAAAGCCATTACCACAAGAAGTGGTACAACACTTAAACCACCTGAAATACCTGTAACTTCTGATGCAACTATTCCTACTCCACATGAACCACAACCTGATCAAGATAAGGAAAAAGAACCGGTAGTTGAAAAGGTTAATGAAGACAACACAGTTAAGGCTAAACCTTATGTTAAACCATACCAACCACCACTTCCTTACCCGAGTAAAATGAAGAAAGAGAAACTTGAAGCCGAGCAATCCAAATTCTTGGATATGTTTAAACAGATAAATGTCAATCTTCCTTTCATTGATGTAATTTCAGGAATGCCTAGATATGCTAAATTTCTGAAAGATCTAATATCAAATAGAAAGAAAATGGAAGAGCTCTCAGCCGTTACTATGAATGCTAATTGTCCAGCAGTGCTATTGAATAAGATACCAGAAAAATTATCTGATCCAGGAAGTTTCACAATTCCATGTTTTCTGGGTAGTCTTAGTTCAATAGAAGCATTGGCAGACTTAGGTGCTAGTATAAATTTAATGCCGTATTCACTATACGCTAAACTAGATCTTGGAGAATTGAAACCAACAAGAATAAGCATACAACTAGCCGATCGATCAATAAAATATCCTAGAGGGATAATGGAGAACATGCTAGTTAAAGTTGGTACTTTAGTATTTCCAGTAGATTTTGTTGTTCTGGACATGGAAGAAGATTCTCAAGTTCCTCTCATATTAGGAAGACCATTCTTAAACACGGCTAAAGTAATGATAGACGTGTTTGGTAAAAAATTGACCCTAAGTATAAAGGATGAGAGTGTTACCTTTTCAGTTGATAGAGCAATGCAACAACTGCAATCTGCAGATGATACATGTTATTATATTCAAACTATAGACTCACATGCAGAATTATTAGAAGAATTTCCAGAATTACAAGGAACAGGAGAATGTTCTTTAGGAGAAGGAACTGAACCAATTGATGAAGCTGAAATGTTAGCTACACTAATAGCTAATGGATATGAACCAACAACAGAAGAAATTCAAATGCTAAAAGAAGAAGACAGATATCGATATAAATCATCGATAGAAGAACCTCCGAAATTAGAGTTAAAGCCACTTCCAAACCATTTGGAATACGCTTATTTACATGTTGAATCTGAATTACCTGTAATAATATCGTCTTCTCTTACTGAAAATGAGAAATCTCAACTCATTTCTGTATTAAAAGCTCATAAACCAGCCATTGCATGGAAGATTCATGATATTAAAGGAATAAGTCCTTCGTATTGCACACATAAAATCCTTATGGAAGAAGGTCATAAAACGTATGTGCAACGCCAACGAATACTAAATCCGAATATGCAAGATGTTGTTAAAAAAGAAATAATTAAACTGCTAGACGCAGGTTTAATTTATCCAATCTCTGATAGTCCATGGGTAAGCCCAGTTCAATGCATGCCTAAGAAAGGTGGCATGATTGTCATTACAAATGAAAAAAATGAGCTTATTCCTACAAGGACTGTAACAGGATGGCGTGTATGTATTGATTATAGAAAATTAAATGACGCCACCAGAAAAGATCACTTTCCCTTACCTTTCATTGATCAAATGTTGGAAAGATTAGCCAGAAATAGTTATTATTGTTTTCTTGATGGATTTTCCGGATACTTTCAAATTCCAATAGCACCCGAAGATCAAGAGAAAACCAAGTTCACGTGCCCTTATGGTACTTTTGCTTACAAACGCATGCCATTTGGACTTTGCAAAGCCCCTGCAACCTTTCAAAGGTGTATGATGGCGATTTTTCACGACATGATAGAAGAATGCATGGAAGTTTTCATGGATGACTTTTCAGTCTTCGGTGATACATTTGAATCATGTCTAGCTAATCTTGAAAGAATGCTGATTAGATGCGAACAATCAAATCTAGTACTTAATTGGGAGAAATGCCATTTCATGGTTAAAGAAGGCATCGTTCTTAGACATAAAATTTCAAAAGAAGGAATTGAAGTGGATAGAGCTAAAGTAGATGTAATTGCTAAACTTCCACATCCCACCAATGTTAGAGGAGTTAGGAGTTTTCTAGGGCATGCCGATTTTTACCGACGTTTCATAAAAGATTTTTCTAAAATTGCCACTCCTATGAATAAACTCCTAGAAAAGGATGCTCCATTCATCTTTTCAGATGAATGTATCAAATCTTTTAATATTCTTAAAGAGAAACTCACTAATGCGCCGATCATGATAACACCAAATTGGAATCTACAGTTTGAACTAATGTGCGATGCAAGTGATTTTGCAATAGGAGCCGTTTTAGGACAAAGGATTGAAAAACGATTTCAACCTATATATTATGCTAGTAAGACGTTACAAGGAGCACAAACGAACTATACAACTACTGAAAAAGAACTCCTTGCTATTGTCTTTGCTTTTGACAAATTTCGTTCATATCTCGTTCTAGCAAAAACGGTGGTCTATACCGACCATTCTGCTCTTAGATACCTATTTTCGAAACAAGATGCCAAACCAAGATTAATCCGTTGGATCTTACTCTTACAAGAGTTCGATATTGAAATCCGAGATAAAACAGGAGCAGAAAATCTCGCCGCTGATCATCTTTCTCGTCTTGAAAATCCCGAATTAGAAGTTCCAAATGAATCGGCCATACAAGACAACTTTCCTGATGAATATCTATTGAAGATAGATTATAATGAAATTCCATGGTTTGCAGACTATGAAAACTACTTAGTTTGTGGATTCCTTGAAAAACGATTGTCGTACCAAAAACGAAAGAAATTCTTCAGTGATATAAAACACTATTTTTGGGAAGATCCACATCTGTTTAAAAGTTGTCCAGATGGAATAATACGCCGATGTGTATTCGGAGATGAAGCTAGTAAAATTTTAAACCATTGTCACACAGGACCAACAGGAGGGCATTATGGGCCTCAACTAACAGCAAGAAAAGTTTATGATGCTGGATTCTATTGGCCTACAATTTACAAAGACGCACACCTTCTTTGCAAATCCTGTGATGCTTGTCAAAGGGCCGGAAAAATAAGTCAACGTGATGAAATGCCACAAAATGTCATTCAAGTATGTGAAGTATTTGACATTTGGGGTATTGACTTTATGGGTCCATTTCCAAAATCTCATAATAATCTCTATATTCTCGTAGCCATTGATTATGTATCTAAATGGGCGGAAGCACAAGCTCTCCCAACTAACGATGCACGAGTTGTAGTCAACTTTTTAAAACGTCTTTTTGCAAGGTTTGGAACGCCGAAAGCTTTAATAAGTGATCGGGGAACTCATTTCTGTAACAATCAACTTGAGAAAGTTCTCAAAAGATATGGAGTAACTCATAAAATCTCCACCGCATATCATCCACAAACAAGTGAACAAGTTGAAAATACCAACCGAGCTTTAAAACGTATTCTAGAAAAAACCGTAGGATCAAATCCGAAGGAATGGTCCATTAAATTGGAGGATGCACTCTGGGCTTTTAGAACAGCCTACAAAACTCCAATTGGAACCACACCTTTTAAACTCGTCTACGGAAAAGCATGTCATCTTCCAGTAGAAATTGAACACAAAGCATTTTGGGCTTTGAAGACATGTAATCTTGATTTACATGAAGCTGGACGTCTACGATTAAGTCAACTAAACGAATTAGAAGAATTAAGACATGAAACATACGAAAATTCGTTAATCTATAAGGAAAGAACGAAGAAATGGCATGATAAAAGAATCAGAAGTTCAAAAGAATTCAAAGAAGGAGACAGAGTTCTTCTTTTCAATTCACGATTCAAGCTATTTCCTGAAAAATTGAAATCAAGATGGTCTGGACCATTCATAGTCAAAAGAGTTTTCCCATACGGAACGATAGAATTAATAAATTCAAATGGGATTGAATTTAAGGTTAATGGTCACAGAGTTAAACAGTACATAGATAGTCCAATGGAAGTTGACAATGAAGTTAATCACAATTTCGATACCACAGCTAACTAAGTGTGGGGAGAATCAAGTCTTTTAAGGATTTTATGTATTTCTGTTAGAGTTAGATTGTCTGTTTTCGTGTAGTTCTCGAAAATGGAACCCGAATGGTCTTTCCCTAGCAGACCCTAAAGAACTAGTCTTCTCCCCCCATTCTGAATTTTTATTTTTTTTAGGTTTTTACGAAATGAAGACTTCCTGCGAACTAAACCATGGTCTAATGCTACACGCTTTGATCACTAAACGTAATAATGACACACTTCCGAGTGAAATAGTATCAGTAATCAGAGAAAGATTGGACGGAGTAAGAAAAGAATCCAGATGCGAAGATAATAAGTTACAATTTGGTAAAGGAAAATCAAAATCTGCAGCGAAAAGAAGAGCACGACACCTTGAAAGATGTCACAAATGCGGAAAATGGTCACATGGAGGTAAATGTTCAAATAATCAAACCTATTCAAACACCGAATTTGTTACTTTATGCAGAGACGGACCGTTCATATGTTTAGAAGAAAAAACACTGAATGCTCGAGGTTACGCCTATGTAGCCATGGAAAATCAATTAAACCGACTATCTTATGAATGGAATAGATCATATAACTAAGAATACTATCTCACAGGTAAGTCTGTACAGTTTTTATTTTTTTTATTTTTATTTTTAACCTTTTGATAATAAACGCTAATTTGTTCGCTATAAAGTATTAAATTGGTATTGAATAAAATTAGGTTTGGCGACCGAAATTATTGATATCATACAAAAAATTTATTACATCACTGCGAAATTTAACGTTTATTCTTAAGGTATAAATATCTTTAATCAATCAACCCAAAATATTTCAAAAATTCGTCATGAGTTAAATTAGGTCATGGAATCGAAATTACTTTACCGAAAAGAGGGGCGTATATTTTTGATAATATTTGATTGATTAAAGTGGGATAAAAGCCAAAAAGATTTTTAATTTTATTTTTACCATATTTTTAAAATTAATATATAAATATTAATTTAATATTGTAAACTTATTTAAAATTGTAAATATTTGAATATTTAATATAGGTTTGTATGTATAAAAAACAAAAATATAAATTAACTTTGGTGTGAATTCTTAATTTTATGCATTTTAAATTTAAGTTTGGTGTGAATTTAAAAACAAAAATTTACTTTATTTCGCTAAGTTAAAAATATGATTTTTAAAATTCGTCGTAAGTTGAAGACTAGGTCTTTGAACCGAAATTGCTTTACCCGAAGGAGGGACGAGAACTTTTTTTATTATTATTTTTAATCTTATTGAATTAAAGTATGCCAAAAACATTAAAAAAAACCCAAAAATCTAAGCTTTTAAAACAATCGCTTGAAAAAGACAAATTTTAAAAATTTTGTCGAGGGACGGACTAGGACATCGTTCCGAAACGACCTCGTCCTAAATAAAAAGGGAAACAAAATTTTAAAATTAATTACTTAATTGTTTTAATTAGTATAAGATGTTAAAAAAAAAATACAAACTCCACGACTCGCGGAGTTTGAAGGGTAAATTTGCCGCGACTCGCGGAGAGACCAAATTACAGAAAAAAATAAAAATGTAAAGAACAGCTCAGTTGCACACTACCAAACCAAATACTGCGAAAAAACACCCGAAAATACACGAAAAAACACTCCCAAATTCGTAATTTTTAGCCGTTTTTCATCAAATCTTTTACTAAAATCATGTTAAGAAGGATGCTATCAAGGAATTACTCAAGAAAAACGGTAAATTCTTCACCTAAACACCATTTAATCCGAAAATTGGTGTTCTTGAGCAATTTTTTTCCCAATTCGATTTTGATACTTTTTAGTGTAATTATGCTTAAATTGCTTATGTATTATGCTTGTATAACCTAGATTAATGCTATTTAACATGATTAGATGCTTTAAACTTCAAATTTGGAGTAATCTAGGGTTTGTGTTCTTGAGCAAATTTGGGGCTTTTCGATATAAACAGGTTATGGCCGATTTTTGTCATGAATTATTGCTAAATTAAGTAGTGTAACATGTTTAGGTAGTTAAATGATCCAAACTTTGAGCCTAAACATGATTTTGAGAATTAAAGTGGACTTTTTCAAGTCTAAAATTCATGAACTTGATTTTTGAGAGATAATGCCATTTGAAACTTGTTTAATGCTAGTAATGATTATTTTGACATGTTATTTGAGTTGAATGCTTATGAACTTGGCGAACATTTTCGTATATGCTTATTTGAAAAAGAGTAGATTTGATAAAAATAGAAAATGAGCTTAAGTTTGATATAAATTGATCATGTCATTGTAATTATTTTGATTGATGATTTTGCTGACACTAATGCATATTTGGATGCACAAAAATTGTGTTTGATGTGTTTTGCAGACTGAAAGGGGTGAATCTTCATCCCAAGCTCGCAATGCTCCTGCTGAGAATGCGGAACAACGGGAGGTGGATAACTACTACAAACAAGATATACCTCATCCAGTCATGACATTTTCAGATATGCACTTGGAAGAGTTGCACCCGAACTTGAGATTTGACAGATGTTGGATAGATTATCCAAAATACCAAAGGGGCTTGCATACTCTTCATTCTAAAGCTGTTGAAGTACCTAGGGTAATAGAATGGGCACCGTTAGAAGCTGTAGAATTAGCCGGGCCAATTAGAGAATTACTTACACAGAGATATGGTAATTCTACTTTTAACGATTGGGTACGATTATTCAGCATGCGTAGACCTGCATATAAAGTATGGTGTGAAGAATTATTGTGTAGTATAGAAATAAATGATCGGGTAGCTAGTTTAACCGATCGATCTTTTATTAGATTTTTGTTAGGAGGTTCGATGCGCCACATGTCTTTACTAGACATGGCTCAGGCTTTACGTATATATACGTCTGAGGAGTTAGCATCTGCCGATTGTAGAGGGTTGATACTAAATGGTAGAAAGATAGACGAAAATTTTGATACGCATGGTGTATGGAGTCAAATAACTAGCCATTACCGATTTAAAGGGGGAAATTACTCTTATTTGGATATAGATAGAGCAGAGTTAAGAGTAATTCATAGGTTTTTAGCCAATTCGATTACACAACGAGGTAAGAATAAGGAAAAGGTAAATGAACAGAATTTGTTTTACCACATGTGTATTCGAGACCCACAAAGTGCTGTAAGTATACCTTATTGTGTGGGTTATTATTTATCAGCTATGGTTAGGGGGATGAGACCGCATAGCATAATAGGAGGTGGTATATTTATTACTTTGATTGCTGAATATCTCGGTGTGGATATAAGTCGGGGGAGATTATTAGTCGAAGAACCAGAACCCCGCGATACAATAGGTTTAAATGTATACCATGGTGCGAAGGTTTTGAAGAGGCGAAATAACGTCACAGTACAATACCATGGTAGACATCCACAGGTTGAGAGAAACCAACAGCCAGGTAATGTGGGAGGGGGAAATGAAATGACAGAAATGCAAAGGTTTATAGCTTCACAAGAGTACGAAAATGCTAGACATCGAGCATTTGAAGATTGGCAAGTTCATCAAAACCAAATCATAGCTTATTGCCAACAAATAGGTAGAAACTATATTCCTACTCCATCGCCCGTATTTCCTCCCTGGTCTATAGAGATCCAACCACCGTATCCTACGTATAACCCAGCCGAAGCATTTTATAACACATATGGTTATGCATGGAACCCCTACTGGTATTAGTATCATCCCTAGTCTACTTAGTTTTATTTATTTTATAATTTGTAATGTTGATACATTTAATACTTATGTTGGAATTATATTAGTTTTTATAATTTACAAATTTTTATTTTTAGATTTTAATAATGTTTGAATGTGGGGTAATATACCAAACTTCAAAAATATGTATATATGTTTGCAGTTTATCTTATGTACACAACAGGGTAAAACAACGCATTTTCAAAGACTGGAATTAAGTTCAGCAAAAGCAACTAATTTTGACGACAAGATGCAAAATAAATGTGATATAACAACAAGACGGAATGAACAAATGATATGCACCATTTATCATTCAGCAAACAAACGCCAATATGTTTGGAAACTTTGGTAAAATTTAATCATTTTCACACAAATCACCCTCAATAATTTAAATTGTTACTGATTTCTTGCAAATGAGGTCATTGCAAGATCTTAAGTGTGGGAAGGGGTTAAATTCTTTCGGATTTTAAAATTTTTACTTTATACACTTGGTTACCATTAGAAATACTAGTAAAGTAGTAGTTGTATTAGAATCTATTACTCTCTGATAATAAAGAACAGCCCTAGTCTTATATACTGACTACCCAATTCTAGTAAAAATTTTCAAAATTGTCAATTAAATGAACTCAAAATCATGTTTATACATATTTATGAACGATAAAACTAGGTTTTAACACCGAAATTATTATTACCTCGGAAAGGACATAAATTGAGAAACAAACCAAAATGTTAAAATTCATTTAAAATGGAATAGAGGACAATAAAAAGGAAAATAAAAGCCAAGTGTGGGAAAATTTACCAAGATATTTTAAACATATGTCACATATTTCTGTAACAAATAACTGAAAATACTTTTGCTTTGGACTAAACTAAACTGTTTTACCCGATGAAAGAAAAGAAGAGATGGATCTATACGATGAATCAATTCCATCATTAAAAGGAAGTAAAGTCTTCCGAAAAAGAAACGCGCTTCTTGATTTAGGTCAGGAAGTTGTCGTCCATACCAGCTGTAGGTTGACGAAAAATCTAGAAAAGTCATCACTAAAATCAGCAGGAAATCCATGGACCTCAGCATAAAACAGGGTCGCCAAGTGGTCAGATTTATCCTAACCATGAGAAGGATTTATCTCGTAAAATGGGGGGGCACCGTGCAAATTAGCTTGATAAGACTAATAAATCAGATCCCCAGAAAGGATAATCTCCTTAAAAGATCAAAAATTAGCTTTTAAGCCTGATATTACTCAATCCTAGAGATTGACCTTAAAGATTGAGAATTCAAACTCATGGAATTCAATGATATCTAAACTCGAGCTTGAACGAGAAAATATTTTGATCAAATTATAAACCGATTTGTTTTCTGAAAACCCATTTTCAATGCGTTCATTACCATTGAACGTAAAATCCTAGGAATTCATCTGGAATTCATTAGGTCACCTGAACCAAATCGGGTGTCAACCGTAAGAACGGTGGTTGCATAGCATGGTCAAAGACAGGACCTTATGCCAGACCGAAAAATTATAAGGGTGAGCTTTACTATTGCTCCTACAAAGGATAGTAATTGCGTCCGACACGTTATAGACCATAATTAAAAGCATGTCAGGGGACATTGCCTTAACAGTTGCTTGTTCAACACTTTCCTTTACAACCGGACGGTAGTTTACCGAAAGGTAATATACGGAGCAAGTATACTGGATGTGTTGCTTTCCTAATACAAGGTTAGCAAGTGGGTGACACAAAACCACAAGTTTTGAGCTAAAATTTTCAAATCTGAAACCCACCAAACCCACAAAAATATTTTGCAAACACCGGTGAAGGGTTATTCCGGAAAACTTATCTAGGGTAAAAGCTAGATTTAATTTTCAAAAGATCAAATGTTTTCATAAAGATCCAATTTCCTTAAAGGATCTAAATTTTTATAGTCATATGGGACTGTAAACCATATCGTTACTACCATTGTTTATACCACCGTATAGAAATCACTGATGTACAAAGTGTGAAGAATAAAGAATTGATTATATTATTTCAAGAATATATTGCTTGAGGACAAGCAACGCTCAAGTGTGGGAATATTTGATAATGCTAAAAACGAACATATATTTCATAGCATTATTCCTCAAGAAAGACAAGCTTTTAGTTGCAATTGCTCTATTTACAAGTAATATTCATTTAAATAATAAAAGGTGAAGACAAAAGATAGATTCGACGAATTGAAGACGCAAAGGTCCAAAAAGCTCAAAAGTACAAAATACAATCAAAGTGATTCCAATTATTGATGAGAAACGTGTCAAAATTACAAGAGTACAAGATTCAAAACGCAAAGTACAAGATATTAAATTGTACGCAAGGACGTTCGAAAATCCGGAACCAGGACCAGAGTCAACTCTCAACGCTCGATGCAACGGACTAAAAATTACAAGTCAACTATGCACATGAATATAATATAATATATAAATAATTCTTAAAAATTATATATATATATTATATTAATATTTAAAATCGTCGGCAAGAAAGAAGCCAAAGCTGGTGAGCTGGAATTTAAAACTCGTCGACTCGCTGAGTTTGAAGGCAAAAAATGCCGCGAGTCGCGGAGTTCCCCTGGACTCAATTCCCTATAAAAGCAAACGCAGTTTGATCGCAAAAATATCCACATATCAATCTCTCTATATCTATACGTAATATTTATATTTATAATTTATATTTTAATTTTAATTTTAATTTTAAATCCTAATAATAAGGGTATGTTAGCGAATGTTGTAAGGGTGTAAGTCGAAATTCTGTCCGTGTAACGCTACGCTATTTTTAATCATTGTAAGTTATGTTCAACCTTTTTACATTAATGTCTCGTAGCTAAGTTATTATTATGCTTATTTAATCCGAAGTAATCATGATGTTGGGCTAATTATTAAAATTGGGTAATTGGGCTTTGTACCATAATTGGGGTTTGGACAAAAGAACGACACTTGTGGAAATTAGACTATGGGCTATTAATGGGCTTTATATTTGTTTAACTAAATGATAGTTTGTTAATTTTAATATAAAGATTTACAATTGGGCGTCCCTATAAATAACCATATACACTCGATCGGACACGATGGGCGGGGTATTTATATGTACGAATAATCGTTCATTTAACCGGACACGGGAATGGATTAATAGCCACTAGAATTATTAAAACAAGGGTACTTGGCATAATTGTTAACAAAGTATTAAAACCTTGGGTTACATTCAGTCGACATCCTGGTGTAATTATTAAACAAAGTATTAAAATCTTGTTACAGTTTAAGTCCCCAATTAGTTGGAATATTTGACTTCGGGTATAAGGATAATTTGACGAGGACACTCGCACTTTATATTTATGACTGATGGACTGTTATGGACAAAAACCAGACGGACATATTAAATAATCCAGGACAAAGGACAATTAACCCATGGGCATAAAACTAAAATCAACACGTCAAACATCATGATTACGGAAGTTTAAATAAGCATAATTCTTTTATTTCATATTTAATTTCCTTTATTTTATATTTAATTGCACTTCTAATTATCGCACTTTTATTTATTGTTATTTATTTAATTGCACTTTTAATTATCGTATTTTTTAATTATCGCAAGTTTATTTTATCGCACTTTTATTATTCGGAATTTCATTATCGTTATTTACTTTACGCTTTAAATTAAGTCTTTTATTTATTTAATATTTTACATTTGGTTTTAACTGCGACTAAAGTTTTAAAATCGACAAACCGGTCATTAAACGGTAAAAACCCCCCTTTATAATAATAATATTACTTATATATATATTTGTATTTTTATAAATTAAACTAATATAGCGTTAAGCTTTGATTAAAAGATTTTCCCTGTGGAACGAACCGGACTTACTAAAAACTACACTACTGTACGATTAGGTACACTGCCTATAAGTGTTGTAGCAAGGTTTAAGTATACCCATTCTCTAAATAAATAAATATCTTGTGTAAAATTGTATCGTATTTAATAGTATCTCCTAGTAAAATTTAAGCTATTTTATATACACCTCGCATAACATCAGTCTTGCAAAACAAGAACTTGTTATCCTTTTTGATGAACTTATCGATGACAAACTTCACCTTCTAGGAGAACCGGTTGAAATTATGGATCGTGAAACCAAACTCTGAAACAACGTAAAATCCTGACTGTCGAAGTTCGTTGAAATGCCCAAAGAAGTACCTTCACTTATCCGTAGAATTGACAATGCAAGATCTCGAGGAAGAAACAACGACTACTACTTACAACTAAATTTCGGGACGAAATTTCTTTTAAGGTGTAGGTAATGTAACATACCGCGTTTTTTCGCTAAATTTATTTTAACACCGTTTTTTTTTTAAATAATATCTTTCGTTATTTAAAATCGTATTTTCTGTTGACTAACGTTCTTGATATTTTCGTTATTTAATTATAACATCTCCCGTTTTTGTCGCGTATTTAAAATAATTTGTTTGGTTAATTCACACACCCGCTTTCAAAATTGAGGGACCGAAGTTGCTAAGTGGGCAAACTAGTTGACTAGGTCAACTAGTCAACCCACTCTTTCCACCATTCATTTCCATCCATCTCCTACTTCCTTTTTCTCTCTAGTCACTAAGAACATCAACTTCAACCAACTCACTAATTCATCATCTAAATCGGATTTAGCAAGAAAACATTAAAATAAATTACGTATTTGGAATCCTCGCTGGGCCTGTCTTTTGCTCCCAGAGGTGCTGGCCGTTCGAGCAATTACCAACACTGTTGTGGAAAGGAAGTAGTGTCGGAGCTACTTCATCCTCTTCGATTTGATACCAATTTCATAGCTTGGGGTAAGGTTTCTAAAAACTCTAGATTTCTCAAATTCGTTTTATAGACTTGAAATGGTGTTAGTTAGTGTCTATGGCTCAAGTATAACATGAATATATGTTTTGTTTGCTCGATTTGTTATTTTTAGAGTAACAAGCATGAACTTGAAATGGGTGTGCTTAATCCTTGATTTTGGTTGATTAAATGTTGTTTAAATGTTAAAGTTCATGTATTAAATGTGTTACTAGCATCATTAGCTTCAATTTGATGTGTAGGTTGATTTGGAAAGCATCACTAACATGATTATTGATTTTGTGATTCTTGGTTAGGGTTTGATAGCTTTTAAAATGAACTTTTGATGCTTTGAATGCCATGAGATGTTGTTAGTAAGTGTTTAGTTGTATTGTATGTTTCATTACCTTCAAAACGGCGTATCATATGTGTAAATTGGATTACCGAATCTTAAAATGCGTTTTATGAACTTGAAACCTCGATTTTGAGCGTTTAATGATCATTTATTGAGGTTTTCATTGTTGTTAATGATGGAATTGATTGATGAAATGTTTTTGGTTGTATTCCTCTTTAAATTACCTTTCCAACGATATAAGATACGTGTTTTGAATGTTAACGAGTCAAAAGTTATGATTGTTTGAAGTTGAAATCGTCTAAGTGTAAACTGCCCCAGAATTGCTGCACCAGACACAGATGCGGCGCATCTGCCTTGGATGCGGCGCATCTGAGGCAGACTGCCCAAAAAAGTCAATTTTCGCTTAATTCTAAGTATGCTACGCACCCCCGATCAACATGAAACTTGGCCAACATGCTCATATATGATTTCTAAGCTTAGGAAAATAGTTCGGGACCCGACCCGACCCCGTTGACTTTTTCATTGACTTTGACCAAGTTTGACTTTTAGTCAAACATAACAAAACACTTATGAAATCGTTCTAATCTTATTTTATACTTGATTCTTGCATGAAACTTGACAACGTAATTCACATGCTATATATTCGAGTCGTAACGAGCCATAGGACTAATTGAACACATTTCGTCCGACCTTGTGTCGTAACCGGTTAATTGATACAACTTACTTGTTTAGGTCAAGACTAAGCAACTTTCATGCACACGTTTACTTTGTGAAGTACATTTATACTCGTGCACTCGAGGTGAGATCATAGTCCCATCTTTCAACAACTTTTTATACTTTTAAATCATGGGATGAGAAACATATACGGTTTTATACTATATACTTTATACTTTGAACACAAGTACGGAAACGAACATTCCACGTGCGAGTTTGAACAAAAAGCCTCAATTCAATTATCATTCGTTACACTTGCAGGGTGTAAACGTGAACTTATATTATGTGATCACATGGGCTTGACGAGCCTCATTCGGACGGTTCGCTACCGTTAGCGGATGAAATATATTTTCGAGTTTAGTGTATGTTCTAACACTACGTAACAGGGTACAAAACAGTTAAGTTTGATAATTGGGTGCTCGTGATCTAAACAAAAACTTTGGAATGCAAGCGATTTAGATAATCGACTTATATTAAATCTTGTGGTTCAAATACACGTTTACTAAAACACCTATGATTTCACCAACGTTTTCGTTGACAGTTTTCTATATGTTTCTCAGGTTCATGAATGGCTATTTGATACATGCTTCCGCGTACACTCATACTTGCTTGGGGTCAAGCATACATGCAAACACTTTGATTACTTGCTTGGAGTCAAGCATACATACATACATACATACATACATACATACGCTAGTGATAGCACCTTTGGATTCAAACATATTGTTTACATACTTACGCTATTTATAGCAACCGTGATTTTCAACTTATATTATGTCGCAAGTTATTTCATTTATACTTTACTACTTTTGTAAACTTAAACTTGTTGTCGAACCGTTGGTAAACTAAACTTTGTAAGTCTTGTACGTTTCAAATGAATGCGACATGATTTTGGTCAAACGCGTCTCATTTAGGGACTATGACCACGTAACGGGACCTAAGTTAGCGGCGCCGTCAATGACTATTTTGTCGGCTCGCTACAAGTAACTCGCAATGGGACCAAATGTTGATGTATTCGTCCAGGTGAATTTGGACGGGCCTTTACAAAAACCGAATTAATAAGGACTATTCTTCCCCAAAAGACATCGAACGCATTCTCCAACTCGATAACCTCTTTTTAAATTTGTCAATGATCGGGTTCCAATCATTTAATTTGTTCATTCTCGAACCAACTGATAGTCCAAGGTAGGTAAACGGGAACTTACCAACTTGACACTCAATACGATTTGCCACATAACTTACTTCATTAAAGTCTATACCAATACCGTAAATACAACTCTTTTGAAAGTTTACTTTTAAACTTGAAGCTAGAAACATTTGAGAAGATTCCAAATACTATACACACTTTAAAAGGTTAAAAATTACATGGCATTATATATATTATTGGGCTAAAACAAAAAAAAAAAAAAAAAAATTAAAGGGGACAATAGGATATCATTTGATATATATATATATATATATATATATATATATATATATATATATATATATATATATATATATATATATATATATATATATATATATATATATATATATATATTAATATATTATTGGGCTAAAACTAAAAAAAAAAAAAAAAAAAAAAAAAATTAAAGGGGACAATAGGATATCATTTTTTTTTTTTTTTTTTTTTTTTTTTTTTTTTTTTTTTTGAAGGCAATGTTAGTTGTTAGTTGTTAGACTCGAACCTGGGTCACTTTCGAATCCATGAAACATGGATACCAATGAAGCAAGACCTCATTGGCACAATAGGATATCATTTGATGTTAGACGACAGTCGCACAAGCATAAAACCACTAAATTATGCTCTTTGATTAGTGTATTGGATTAAAATAAAATTATTTTTGCTTTAAGAAAAAAAAAAAACATTGAACGAATCAAGCCAAGTCAACTAGAAATTTATTTTTTCTATATTCACAATTCTAATTAAGTTAATGCACAGATAATAAGCTCTAATATAGTTAGATAATTTAAGTGACAACCCCAAAAGGTGTTTGAGTGGTTGAGTGTTTAAAAATCTTCAAAGGAGACTCAAGTTCAATCCTCACCAATCTCAATTTAAGACCTTACATTTCAAAAAAAAAAAAATAAATAAAAGATAATTTAAGTGACGATATTTCCATCTAACGCATTCAAAATTTGTATGGTACAAACTAAATATGCGCAATTATGGTGGTTTAGCACATTTATCATCAAAGTTTTAAATACTACAGGACAAGATAGGAAAAAATATGCACAATTATTATTGTCTGCTTTCAATCGATCTACTTTTCGTTTTTAAATGATTTCTAATCTTTCGTTTGACGTCTCCATCTTCTTTAGTATACTTTTCAATTTTAAATGATTCTTAATCTTCTGTTTGACGTCCCCATCTTCTTTTGTATTGTTGTGCTAGATTATATCATATGTGTTTTAGGTTTGATTCGATCTAGTTTTGATATCGTGAGCTTCTGTTTGGTTGCTTGTAATAGTTTAGTTCGGTAATTTAATTTCGTACGTTTCAAGGAGGTTTTATTTTTCTTATAAACTTTCTTTTGGTTAAAAATTTTTCCGTTTATACGCAAAAGAAAAGAAAAGGACATGGAAAAATTTAAAGCATGCATCTCACGTGAATCGCTCATCTATTCTATTTTTCTATATAAACCACAAAAACACAGATAAACCACACACACTCTTTCAACATTCACATGAAACATCATCCTTGCAAAATGCATAACTTCTTGACAACAATTCTCACCTTTTTCCTAATTTGCATCTCTTTCGATTCTTCAACTGCTCTCACTGGTGGTTGGAGTCCCATTGGTGATGTGAACAATCCTAAGATCGTCGAAATAGGGAAATTTGCGGTGGATGAGCATAACAAGGTGGACCACAAGTCTCTCGTGTTCAAAAAAGTGGTTAACGGAGAGAGCCAAGTGGTGGCCGGAATGAATTATAACCTTACGATCTCCGCATTAGATGGTGATGCAAAGAATGATTATGTGGCTCTTGTTTGGGACAAACCATGGGAGAAATTTAGGCAGTTAACGTCTTTTAAGGGACCTATTTAATTTAATATAATTTAATAAAAGAAATAACGTTATATGATTTTGATATTGTGATTTTTTTATCCTTTTTAAGCACGAAATATATATAACAATATATTATTTTTTGTGCACAATTTATTAAGTTTATTGCTGAATGAAATGTATATAACATGAGAGTATCTGTGAATGCAATTGATATTATTTTGTTGAATTTAGTTTGTTTGTGTTGCTTCATATGATTTTAAGGCTTTTTTTAGGGTAGTGATATATACACAACCAATTTTTACAAATACGCAATTAAACATGTTTTACAATGTTGTACTGTACAACACTGTAAATCATGTTTAGTTGTGTATTTGTAAAAATTGGTTGTGTATATATCATCACCCTTCTTTTTATGACGAAAGAAGAAAAAATCAATGTAAAAGGACAAAACAATGTACTCCGTGACAATCAAATTCACGTTTTCTTCGATAAAAAACAAAGTAGTACAATAAAATTATTATATTTACAGAATTACGTGTTGAACGTCTGAAATGTAAAAACTAAAAAGGAGAAACCAACATTATAAAGTATTTTAGCGATGTACGAATGGAAATACGTGAGGAATTACCACCACATATATAAGGGATAATAATAATAATTTTTTTTTAGAAAGGCTGCAAAGATTTTATTACTTGTATAAAGTTACAACTCGAAGGCTTATATACAATGAACGACCTATCACTATGTACATGAGCAAAAAAAACTAATACAGTGAAGTCAAACTGAATGAAACACGAAAAACACATACTCGAGATTCCTACTGTACGAGGTCTATTATCCTACCCCAGCTTGCTGAGAAGAAAAACAACACGAGACGGAGTTGGTTAACCAAATATACCAATCTAACTTGCTTCTTTTTGATCTTGTACAAATCCATTCATAGCTTTTGCATTGTATTTCATTGAAGACCATCGAGTTAGACGCAGAGTTCTTTCCGAAAACCTTCCTATTGCGATTCTTCCAAATCAAGTATCCGCTTATACATTTAACCTCTTGCCAAATGACACCATTATTGCTCGAAGCCAGAAGAGGACATGACTCTTTATATATTTCTCCAACGGAAAAGATAGAAACTACATTCAAATTCCACCATTCGAATACCTTCAACCAAATTTCCGAGGCAAACTTACAAAATACCAAAGCATGATCTACCGTCTCGAGGTCATCATCGCATATTGGACACCTTACCGAGTCAAGGTCGATAGACTTTTTATCTAACTCAACTTGAGTAGGGATCCTTTTGCGAATCGACCTCCAAGCAAATATCTCGATCTTCTTTGGAACAAACTTATTACGGACAGTCTCTTGGCCTTGGAGGGAACTGTTTAGGATGTTTTCATCGTTACGTGTCGACATTTCACTACTCTTGAACGTGCCGCTGCAGTTCCATTGCCATTTCCACGAGTCATTGTTATTGCTTGCGAACTGAATTACTTGCAGAATTGTGATGACCCGAAAAATTTCGACTAATTTAAACCAATTCTCTATACGATTTATTATTTTGGCACGTTAAACAAAGTCTGTTAGATTGAGTCTCAAAATTTTAGAACTGTTTCATATATACAATTACCTTTGACTACTCTCCACAATTCATGAACAATTATATGTATGTATGTATATATATATATATATATATATATATATATATATATATATATATATATATATATATATATATATGTACAAGTAAAAACGACTTTCCTACAGTAAAACCCTAGTTGCTACAGTAAAAATTACTTCGCTACAGTAAAACACTATTTGCTACAGTAAAACACTATTTGCTACAGTGAAACCGTATTTTGCTACAGTTCTACAGTGAAAACTAAAAATTCATGCAATGCACAAAAGTTATCGCATATGCCTCACGACAACTAAAAATTCATGAAAAGAACTATACGACGCACGATTTGGAACTTGGAGCAGTAGTTTTTGCACTCAAAATATGGAGACACTATCTATATGGCACCAAGTGTACAGTGTACACCGACCATAAGAGTCTTCAGCATATTTTTGATCAAAAACAACTCAATATGAGGCAACGTCGCTGGGTAGAGTTGTTAAACGATTACGATTGTGAAATCCGTTACCACCCCGGAAAAGCTAATGTTGTAGCTGATGCCCTAAGTCGAAAAGAAAGAGTAAAACCTCTTAGGGTCCGAGCTTTGAATATTACAATTCGTACTGATCTCACAAAGCAAATTCAAGCAGCACAGTTAGAAGCTTTAAAAGAAGAAAACGAAAAAGGTGAAATGAGCAAAGGGTTAGAAAAATAACTTGAAGTAAAAGCCGGTGGAACCCTGTATTTTGCTGGTAGGATATGGGTACCAAGACATGGTAACCTAAGGCAACTAGTACTAGATGAAGCACACAAAACGAGGTACTCAATTCACCCAGGAAATGGGAAAATGTACCACGATCTCAAGAAGTTCTATTGGTGGCCTAATATGAAGACAGAAATTGCTACTTATGTAAGCAAATGTTTGACGTGTGCAAAGGTTAAAGCTGAGCACCAAAAGCCGTCAGGATTACTGCAACAACCAGAAATTCCGCAGTGGAAATGGGAAAGAATAACCATGGATTTCATTACGAAATTGCCAAGGACTGCAAGTAGTCATGATACTATTTGGGTGATAGTTGATCGTCTAACTAAATCAGCTCACTTCCTACCAATAAAGGAGACAGACAGTATGGAGAAATTAGCACGCCTATATTTGAAGGAAGTAGTTTCCAGGCATGGTGTACCCATCTCCATCATATCTGATCGCGACACCCGATTCACATCACGTTTTTGGCAATCATTACAAAAAGCATTGGGAACTCGATTAGATATGAGCACCGCTTATCACCCACAGACAGATGGTCAAAGTGAAAGAACAATACAAACATTGGAAGACATGTTACGGGCATGCGTGATTGACTTTGGAACCAGTTGGGATCGACACTTACCGTTGGCAGAATTTTCATACAATAACAGCTATCATACGAGCATCAACGCAGCACCATTTGAAGCACTTTACGGTAGAAAGTGCAGATCTCCTATCTGTTGGAGTGAAGTGGGAGAAAGACAACTTACTGGACCAGAAATTATTCACGAAACCACCGAAAAGATCATTCAAATACAACAGCGATTGAAAACGGCCATGAGTCGCCAAAAGAGTTATGCTGATGTAAGAAGAAAACCGCTAGAATTTCAAGTGGGCGACAAAGTCATGTTGAAAGTGTCACCCTGGAAAGGCGTTGTACGATTCGGTAAACGAGGAAAGCTAAGTCCTAGGTACGTAGGACCCTTTGAAATCACCGAAAGAATTGGAGCAGTTGCTTATCGATTAAAGCTACCGCAAGAACTTAGTAGTGTTCACGACACATTTCACGTGTCAAATTTGAAGAAATGTTTAGCTGAAGAGGATGTCGTAATTCCTCTTGACGAAATACGAATTAATGATAAACTCCATTTTGTCGAAGAACCTGTTGAAATCATGGACCGTGAGGTCAAACAATTAAAACAAAGCAAAATACCGATAGTTAGAGTTCGTTGGAACGCAAGACGAGGACCCGAGTTTACTTGGGAACGTGAAGATCAAATGAAGCAAAAGTATCCACATTTGTTCACTGATATCGCTCATGAAACAGGTACTACTCAAAATTTCGGGACGAAATTTTCTTTAACGGGGAGGTACTGTGATGACCCGAAAAATTTCGACTAATTTAAACCAATTCTCTATACGATTTATTATTTTGGCACGTTAAACAAAGTCTATTAGATTGAGTCTCAAAATTTTAGAACTGTTTCATATATACAATTACCTTTGACTACTCTCCACAATTCATGAACAATTATATGTATATATATATATATATATATATATATATATATATATATATATATATATATATATATATATATATTGAAATGTCCCGTTCTTATTGATTAAAAACGTTCCATATTAATTGATTTCGTTGCGAGGTTTTGACCTCTATATGAGACGTTTTTCAAAGACTGCATTCATTTTTAAAACAAACCATAACCTTTATTTCATAAATAAAGGTTTAAAAAGCTTTACGTAGATTATCAAATAATGATAATCTAAAATATCCTGTTTACACACGACCATTACATAATGGATTACAATACAAATATGTTACATCGAAATCAGTTTCTTGAATGCAGTTTTTACACAATATCATACAAACATGGACTCCAAATCTTGTCCTTATTTTAGTATGCAACAGCGAAAGCTCTTAGTATTCACCTGAGAATAAACATGCTTTAAACGTCAACAAAAATGTTGGTGAGTTATAGGTTTAACCTATATATATCAAATCGTAACAATAGACCACAAGATTTCATATTTCAATACACATCCCATACATAGAGATAAAAATCATTCATATGGTGAACACCTGGTAACCGACAATAACAAGATGCATATATAAGAATATCCCCATCATTCCGGGACACCCTTCGGATATGATATAAATTTCGAAGTACTAAAGCATCCGGTACTTTGGATGGGGTTTGTTAGGCCCAATAGATCTATCTTTAGGATTCGCGTCAATTAGGGTGTCTGTTCCCTAATTCTTAGATTACCAGACTTAATAAAAAGGGGCATATTCGATTTCGATAATTCAACCATAGAATGTAGTTTCACGTACTTGTGTCTATTTTGTAAATCATTTATAAAACCTGCATGTATTCTCATCCCAAAAATATTAGATTTTAAAAGTGGGACTATAACTCACTTTCACAGATTTTTACTTCGTCGGGAAGTAAGACTTGGCCACTGGTTGATTCACGAACCTATAACAATATATACATATATATCAAAGTATGTTCAAAATATATTTACAACACTTTTAATATATTTTGATGTTTTAAGTTTATTAAGTCAGCTGTCCTCGTTAGTAACCTACAACTAGTTGTCCACAGTTAGATGTACAGAAATAAATCGATAAATATTATCTTGAATCAATCCACGACCCAGTGTATACGTATCTCAGTATTGATCACAACTCAAACTATATATATTTTGGAATCAACCTCAACCCTGTATAGCTAACTCCAACATTCACATATAGAGTGTCTATGTGAAAGGATCCGAAACTAATCATCCGGACAGTGTCCATATTGATTACAAACGAATTACAACAGTTGATAACATCGCGAGGTACTAGACCTCTATATGATACATTTTACAAACGTTGCATTTATTCTTAAAAGGCAATCTATCTTTACATCAAACATTATTAAACTCGTCTAACATTTCTCGATATCCGAATGACCTATTCTGTCATTTACTTAATAAATGCCTTTAATGATCTTCAATGACTCGAATGCAACGTTCTTGTAACATGACTTAAATGGTCCCATCTAGTATTCTTTATATGAGCTAATGCACAGCGGAAGTCTTAATTCGTACCTGAGAATAACATGCTTTAAAAAGTCAACATAAAGTTGGTGAGATATATAGGTTTGATGCTAGCAGCGTTATAACAATCCATGGACCACAAGATTTCATATATTAACATTTCGATAAAAATATTCTAAGTGGTTGAGCACTTGGTAACCATACTTAACATTTAATCACGTCGCATATTCCCTTTAATATGAAATCTTACTACACCGTACCAAGGTGTAGTCACAAAACGAAGTACTGTGCAACCGTTGATGTAACGACCCGCACTTTTTCGATCATTCTATACTTATAAGATTAATATTTACATAATTTAAACCTTGCCAACATGATAAGCAATCCAAATTGTCGAGACTGATATTTCCGAAAAGAGTTTTACACAACGTTTGACCGTCTAGTTTGACCGATGATATCACGAACCATACAATATATGATAATTATACGTTTGTGTATATATATGTATATATACATATTTAACATGATTAAGGAATGTTTTAATACCTCATTTTATATTAATAACAACAAGTTATATGTGTATTTTGAAACTACTAACTTAAGTTTTCAAAACGACAACTATACGTAACGTTATTTGACATAAATACTTAAGACATATAATGTTTATACATATATTGTATAAGTAATGTATTTAATCACTTTTAAGAACTTAAATACATAAAATCATATAAGTGTATTCACAAAAGATAGCTATATTTGAATCCTCATTCCATTTTTCACAAAATTTCTATACGTATACCTAGAGTATTTGTACTCGTATCATACCAAGCTTCTATACGTATTTACTATTGGTATATACACATCAAATCACCACCTAACCAGCCCTTATTCATGCCTTATGTATAAGGTAATTACTTTTGAATCATTGCAAGACTAATTACAAAAATACAAACTAAAATTTTGTCATGTTATCCTTAAAGATCACATTTTTAGGAGTATATATGTATCATCATTTTTGATTCATTTTTACTTCAATCTCTTAACTAAAAACACACACTCTTTCTTACTCTCTAAACTCCATAACAATCCAGCAAAGTTCCATAAAGATCTAGCTTCAAAAACCATACTAAAACACCATAAGAAAACCATACAAAAACACTTCAAGAAAACCCTCCAAGAACACCAACTTACTACCAATCTTTCATCCACTTCTATCACCCTTTTGATTCTAGCTTCTTACTTCTCTTTTACAGCAAACTTATCCAAGGAACTTGAGGTAGAATCTATGTTCATAACCTTATTCGATTCATATATATATAGCTATCTTATTTTGTGGTACAAAAGTTTAACAACAAGAACATAGTTTGAATGTTTTCAAACTTGTTTGCAAACTAAATAGATCCTTCTAACTTAACTTTTAAAATACTTCAAGACCTGTAATATAACTTATGTATATACTAATTTAACAAGGTAAAACTTGGTTTTTCAAAGTATAAGTATTTTTAGAAAAATGGTCATTAAATGATTTTGTTGTAACAAAAATGTTTAACTTCATATGTTTCACTAATGTTTCACTTATGCCGTATGATTTTGAATACAAACCAAGGTATTTACAGTTCATAGTCTTAAAGAAGAACTCGATCCAAGAAGATGGCAATTTGAATCAACGAAAACGGATTTGTAACGAAGAAACTATGACCGAAACAAAATTGGTTATCCTAGATCATTTCAACTACGGGATCAATTGGAAAAAAATGATATAAATCACATATTTCTAAGATAACATGATATTTTATATATATGTACTTATAATTCAATTTTATATGGTTCAGGATCACCCGTAAACAACACGAGAAGATTAATCATAAGATCCCATGATTGTACGCAACACGTCATTTGACAACACCGGTACTTTATGTACGCAACACGTCATTTGACAACACCGGTACCATGGGTCAAGATTAATCTCGACCAATACATATACGATGGGGTTTTATTTATTTCGTTGGGGGTTTTATTTATTTCATTGCGGGTATATTAAACATCTAAAAATGAACCATTAAAATTGAATTACTAACAACGAACTGCTAACTACGGACTAAGGAATTATTCAAAGTATTAAAAGTATAACAAGTATATATTTATAACGTTTGTTTAAAAAAATGAAAACATATTGATATATTATATATGGATAGGTTCGTGATATCAACCGGAAGACCGAGTCAAATTATTTATATCATCAAGACAAGAGTGAGTATATAGTCCCACTTTTAAACTCTAAATATTTCGGGATGAGAATACATGCATTTTATGATTTACGTTATGGACACAAGTGATTAAAAATATATATTCTACGTTGAGTTGTACCACTGGCATACTTCCCTGTAACTTGGTAACTACTATTTACATGAGGTATTGTAAACGTGAATCCTGTTGATAGATCTATCGGGCCTGACAACCCCAACCGGACTGGACGACCAGTATTCAACGGTTGCACAGTACTTCGTTTCGGTGACTACACTTGGTACGGTGTAGTAAGATTTCATAATAAAGGGAATATGCGACGTTGATTAAATGTTAAGTATGGTTATCAAGTGCTCAACACTTAGAATACTTTTATTAAATTGTTTATATACGAAATCTTGTGGTCTATATATATATTGCTGCCGGCATTAAACCTATATCTCACCAACTTTATGTTGACCTTTTTAAAACATGTCTATTCTCAGGTGATTTCTAAAGCTTCCGCTGCATCATGTTGGATCTAACCAGGATCTTGCGTACGCATGTTTGTGTCAAAAATAAAACTGCATATCCGAGATGTTGTATTGTAAAATATGCTAGAAACCGTGTTGTTGTCATCATTTGTAAAGTTTGTAAGTCGAAGATTATCGCTAAACGTTAATCTTCTTTTTATTGTCTTAAGCTTGTAACAAAAATAATGATTATGGTTTGTAATGTATAATATATGCAGTTTTCTTTCAAAAATGTCTCATATAGAGGTCAATACCTCGCAATGAAATCATACGTTATCCAACGCGTTCTTATGGTTAAGGACGGGTTATGACATGTGGTATCAGAGCGGTGGTCTTAGCGAACCAGGTTTGCATTAGTGTGTCTAACTGATAAGTCGTTAGGATACATTAGTAAAGTCTGGACTTTGACCGGGTCTGATTTAAAAAAAAAAAAAAAACCATTGCTTATCACTGTTGGTTAAAATTTATATGTAAATATTATATAAGTACTAATGGGTTAGTTGTTGTGTGATAGATGTCGAGCTCAAAAATTGTTATCACAATCAACGACTCCGAATCAGAATCTTCAGATGGCGTTCCAGTCATTAACCTGTCCGATGACGAAAATGATATCCTTGGGGAAGACTCACAAATTCCGGATGAACCAACTATAAAGAACCCGGAAAGTGAACCCGAGGAGGAAAGTGAACCCGAGGAGGAAAGTGAACCCGAGGAGGAAAGTGAACCCGAGGAAGAAATACAGGAAATTACAAAAGACGAGTTCGAACTAGGAAAGAAACGAAAGGCTAATGAATTAGAAAATCCAAATCCCGAGTTTAATGAGAATGATGTGGCACCAATTCCACTCAACACTACCACCCCTATCCCCGCTATTCCTATTCGTTCTGTCCCGGCATCCAGTTCTTCAGTCCCACAGCCAAAATATAGGCAGACAGTTAGGATAAGCGTTAAGCAAATCTTTGTGTCTAAACGTCCTAGAAAATAGATCAAACGATGCGCTGCTGTGTCAAACCATGGAACCGAATAATGTTTTGTATAATATTAATAGTGTGGTTTGCTTAATGTTCAATGTAAGATAAGCATATGTAAAATATTGAAGTATGAAATGCAATAATTTTCCATGGTTAAGTATTATTTAGATTGTAGTAATTGATTCTGTACTAAGCTATTAAGTATGAACATTAACGGGTAAGTACTACCCAAGATATAATTATAAAACGCTAATAAGAAGAAAAGGCTTTTATAATAATACCTGGTTCATATTATTAACAAGCTATAAATGTACTATAAATACACACTACATCTATAATATTCCATGTGAATAATTATTGTCTTTCATTAGGAAATGGCGCGATTGAATCGAATGACGGAACAAGAACTCGAGGAACTCATCAACCAGCGAGTGAACGACAGAATGTTATGGGTTGAGGCTGCAAGAGCTGCTGCAGTTAACCCAAATCCTCGTGTAGGATGCTCCTACAAGACGTTTCAAGCTTGCAAGCCTTCATCATTCAGTGGAACGGAAGGGCCGATCGGTTTAACCCGATGGATAGAAAAGATGGAGACGGTGTTTAAAATCAGTGGTTGTGATGAAAAAGACATGACCAAGTTTGCATCGTGCACTTTACAAGATAGTGCACTCACATGGTGGAAGAATTATGTGAAGGCGGTAGGAGGAGATGTAGCTTATGATACTCCATGGGAAGAATTCAAAGCGATGATAATCACCGAGTATTGTCCAAGGAATGAGGTTATTAAGTTAGAAGATGAGTTACGAAGTTTGAAGGTGGTTGGTACTGAAATCACCAACTACAATCAGCGATTCATGGAATTGGTTTTACTATGTCCTGAATTGGTTCCAACCGAAGCACGGAAGATTGAAATGTACAAAGGTGGTTTGCCCAGCAAGGTCAAGGCAAACGTTACGGCATCGAAACCTAAGACAATTCATGAAGCTATAACCATGGCGAACGAGCTAATGGATCAAGTCATCTTGGATAAGAAAGCATTCACTACTGAGGTGAAGGTATCGAGTAACAAAAGAAAGTGGAACGGAAATTATGATCGAGGTTACCAACAACAATCTTTTAAGAAACCAGAAACCCCGAAAGGTGCGGGTAGTGGTTCAGGCTTTGGTTACAAAGGACAAAGTCCTTTATGCAACCGTTGTCACAAACATCACTTTGGTTACTGTAGTGTGTTGTGCACTAAATGCAATCGACAGGGACATCTTGCTGAAGATTGTAAGGCTCTCGTTACAAATGCAAATGGTAACAAGACTCCTGCCACCAACGCAAATAGAACTGCTTTGGCTAACATTACTTGTTTTGGTTGTGGAAAACAAGGTCACTATAAGAGTCAGTGCCCGAATCAGAATGGCGGACCTGCACGTGGAAGAGCGTTTGTTATTAATGCTAGAGAGGCACAAGAAGACCCGGAGCTTGTTACGGGTACGTTTACCATTAATAACTTATCAGCATCTGTCTTATTTGATACTGGCGCCGATAGAAGTTACGTGTGTATAAATTTTTACACTAAATTGAATTGTTCATCATTACCTCTAGATGCTAAGTACTTAATTGAGTTAGCTAATGGTAAACTAATTAAAGCCGATAAAATTTGTCGTGATTGTGAAATAAATCTAGCCGGAGAAACGTTTAAAATCGACTTAATACCCGTAGAATTAGGAGGTTTTGATGTAATAGTCGGCATGGACTGGATGTCCAAAATAGGAGCGGAAGTTGTTTGTGCCAAGAAGGCAATTCGTATTCCTGGTAAGGATAAAATACCGGTGATGATTTATGGAGAGAAGGGTAATTCAAAGCTAAAACTCATTAGTTGTTTGAAAGCCAAGAAGTGTTTAGAAAAGGGATGTTACGCTATTTTAGCACATGTTAATAAAGTCGAAAAGAAAGAAAAGTGCATCAACGACGTGCCTGTGGCAAGAGATTTTCCTGAAGTTTTTCCGGAAGAATTACCGGGATTACCTCCATTTAGATCGGTAGAATTTCAAATAGATTTAGTACCAGGAGCTGCACCAGTGGCTCGTGCGCCATATAGACTTGCACCGTCCGAATTAAAAGAACTTCAAAGTCAGTTAAAAGAATTATTGGACCGTGGATTCATACGACCAAGTACATCACCGTGGGGAGCTCCAATTTTGTTTGTCAAGAAGAAAGACGGATCTTTCCGAATGTGTATAGATTATCGTGAATTAAATAAGTTAACTATCAAGAATCGGTATCCACTACCGAGAATTGATGACTTATTTGATCAATTGCAAGGATCATGTGTTTATTCGAAAATCGACTTAAGATCGGGCTATCATCAACTACGCGTTAAAGAAGAGGACATTCCGAAAACTGCTTTTCGGACACGTTATGGTCATTACGAATTTTTGGTTATGCCGTTTGGATTGACGAATGCGCCAGCTGTATTCATGGACCTCATGAATCGAGTTTGTAGTCCGTATTTAGATAAGTTTGTTATCGTTTTCATTGATGATATTCTTATCTATTCCAAGAGTGAGCAAGAGCATGAAGAGCATTTAAGGTTGATACTGGAGTTGTTGAGAAAAGAACAGCTATATGCTAAATTTTCTAAGTGTGCTTTTTGGTTGAAAGAAGTGCAATTTCTTGGTCACGTTGTTAATAGCAAAGGAATTCAGGTTGATCCAGCAAAAACTGAAGCCATTGAAAAATGGGAGACTCCTAAGACACCAACGCAGATACGCCAATTTTTGGGTTTAGCCGGTTATTATAGAAGGTTTATTCAAGATTTTTCCCGAATAGCTAAGCCGTTGACAGCGTTAACGCAAAAAGGGAAGAAATACGAATGGACTTCGGAGCAGGAGAACGCATTTCAAATACTGAAGAAGAAGTTAACTACGGCGCCTATTTTATCGTTACCAGAAGGGAACGATGATTTTGAAATATATTGTGACGCTTCGCGACAAGGTTTTGGTTGTGTTCTTATGCAACGGAAGAAAGTTATTGCATACGCATCCCGACAATTAAAGATTCACGAGCGGAATTATACGACGCATGATCTAGAACTGGGAGCAGTCGTGTTTGCATTGAAGATATGGAGACACTACTTGTATGGGGTTAAATGCACTGTGTTTACTGATCATAAAAGCCTTCAACATATTTTCGATCAAAAACAGCTGAACATGAGGCAACGTAGGTGGGTCGAGCTGATAAACGACTATGATTGTGAAATTCGTTATCATCCCGGGAAGGCGAACGTGGTGGCCGATGCTCTAAGCAGAAAGGAACGAGAACCAATTCGAGTACGAGCGATGAACATAAAAATTCGCATGAATCTCAACTCACAAATCAAAGAAGTTCAACGAGAAGCACTTACTAAAGAAAATATAGGAAATGAAATAATGAAGAAGTATGAGAAGCAACTCGTTATGCGGGAAGATGGAATTCGATATTTTGCAAATCGTATTTGGGTACCGAAGTTGGGTGGATTAAGGAAGTTGATATTGAACGAGGCACATAAGACAAGATATTCGATACATCCTGGAGTTGGAAAGATGTACCAAGATCTTAAGACGCATTATTGGTGGCCTGATTTGAAGACAGACGTTGCAACATATGTTGGGGAATGTTTAACTTGTTCCAAAGTCAAAGCAGAACACCAGAAGCCGTCAGGGTTACTTCAACAACCAGAAATTCCAGAATGGAAATGGGACGGTATTACCATGGATTTCATCACGAAGTTACCAAAGACTGCCTGGGGATACGACACCATTTGGGTAATTGTTGATCGTCTTACCAAATCTGCACATTTCTTGCCTATAAAGGAAACAGATAGAATGGAGAAATTATTACGATTATATATAAAGGAAATAGTTTCAAGGCATGGAATACCTATTTCCATTATATCCGATCGTGATAGTAGATTTACCTCAAAGTTTTGGCAATCACTACAGGAGGCACTAGGAACTCGGTTGGATATGAGTACCGCATATCATCCACAAACCGATGGACAGAGTGAAAGAACGATTCAGACTCTCGAAGACATGCTCAGGGCATGTGTGATCGATTTTGGAAACGGATGGGATAAATACCTACCGTTAGCAGAATTCTCTTATAATAATAGTTATCATGCGAGCATTGGAGCTGCGCCATTCGAAGCATTGTACGGAAGGAAGTGTAGATCTCCTATCTGTTGGAATGAAGTAGGAGATCGACATTTAACTGGTCCCGAGATCATACATGAAACGACTGAGAAGATAGTGCAAATCAAGGAGAGATTGAAAACAGCCCGTAGTCGCCAAAAGAGCTACGCTGATGTTCGAAGGAAACCATTAGAGTTTCAGGTCGGGGACATGGTTATGCTAAAGGTGTCACCTTGGAAAGGTGTAATACGTTTCGGCAAAAGGGGTAAACTGAACCCAAGGTACGTAGGCCCGTTCAAGATCATCGAACGCATTGGACCGGTAGCTTATCGACTCGAGTTACCGCAACAACTCGCTGGAGTACATAATACCTTTCACGTCTCAAACCTGAAGAAGTGTCTTGCAAAGGAAGACCTCACCATTCCTCTTGAAGAAATTCATGTCGACGAGAAACTACAATTCGTCGAAGAACCAATCGAAATCATGGACCGTGAAGTTAAACAGCTCAAACAGAGTAATATACCGATTGTTAAGGTTCGTTGGAATGCTAGAAGAGGTCCCGAGTTTACTTGGGAACGAGAGGATCAGATGAAACGAAAGTATCCGCATTTGTTTCTCGATGACGCAAAATAGGTACAATTTTAAAATTTCGGGACGAAATTTATTTAACGGGGAGGTAATGTAACGACCCGCACTTTTTCGATCATTCTATACTTATAAGATTAATATTTACATAATTTAAACCTTGCCAACATGATAAGCAATCCAAATTGTCGAGACTGATATTTCCGAAAAGAGTTTTACACAACGTTTGACCGTCTAGTTTGACCGATGATATCACGAACCATACAATATATGATAATTATACGTTTGTGTATATATATGTATATATACATATTTAACATGATTAAGGAATGTTTTAATACCTCATTTTATATTAATAACAACAAGTTATATGTGTATTTTGAAACTACTAACTTAAGTTTTCAAAACGACAACTATACGTAACGTTATTTGACATAAATACTTAAGACATATAATGTTTATACATATATTGTATAAGTAATGTATTTAATCACTTTTAAGAACTTAAATACATAAAATCATATAAGTGTATTCACAAAAGATAGCTATATTTGAATCCTCATTCCATTTTTCACAAAATTTCTATACGTATACCTAGAGTATTTGTACTCGTATCATACCAAGCTTCTATACGTATTTACTATTGGTATATACACATCAAATCACCACCTAACCAGCCCTTATTCATGCCTTATGTATAAGGTAATTACTTTTGAATCATTGCAAGACTAATTACAAAAATACAAACTAAAATTTTGTCATGTTATCCTTAAAGATCACATTTTTAGGAGTATATATGTATCATCATTTTTGATTCATTTTTACTTCAATCTCTTAACTAAAAACACACACTCTTTCTTACTCTCTAAACTCCATAACAATCCAGCAAAGTTCCATAAAGATCTAGCTTCAAAAACCATACTAAAACACCATAAGAAAACCATACAAAAACACTTCAAGAAAACCCTCCAAGAACACCAACTTACTACCAATCTTTCATCCACTTCTATCACCCTTTTGATTCTAGCTTCTTACTTCTCTTTTACAGCAAACTTATCCAAGGAACTTGAGGTAGAATCTATGTTCATAACCTTATTCGATTCATATATATATAGCTATCTTATTTTGTGGTACAAAAGTTTAACAACAAGAACATAGTTTGAATGTTTTCAAACTTGTTTGCAAACTAAATAGATCCTTCTAACTTAACTTTTAAAATACTTCAAGACCTGTAATATAACTTATGTATATACTAATTTAACAAGGTAAAACTTGGTTTTTCAAAGTATAAGTATTTTTAGAAAAATGGTCATTAAATGATTTTGTTGTAACAAAAATGTTTAACTTCATATGTTTCACTAATGTTTCACTTATGCCGTATGATTTTGAATACAAACCAAGGTATTTACAGTTCATAGTCTTAAAGAAGAACTCGATCCAAGAAGATGGCAATTTGAATCAACGAAAACGGATTTGTAACGAAGAAACTATGACCGAAACAAAATTGGTTATCCTAGATCATTTCAACTACGGGATCAATTGGAAAAAAATGATATAAATCACATATTTCTAAGATAACATGATATTTTATATATATGTACTTATAATTCAATTTTATATGGTTCAGGATCACCCGTAAACAACACGAGAAGATTAATCATAAGATCCCATGATTGTACGCAACACGTCATTTGACAACACCGGTACTTTATGTACGCAACACGTCATTTGACAACACCGGTACCATGGGTCAAGATTAATCTCGACCAATACATATACGATGGGGTTTTATTTATTTCGTTGGGGGTTTTATTTATTTCATTGCGGGTATATTAAACATCTAAAAATGAACCATTAAAATTGAATTACTAACAACGAACTGCTAACTACGGACTAAGGAATTATTCAAAGTATTAAAAGTATAACAAGTATATATTTATAACGTTTGTTTAAAAAAATGAAAACATATTGATATATTATATATGGATAGGTTCGTGATATCAACCGGAAGACCGAGTCAAATTATTTATATCATCAAGACAAGAGTGAGTATATAGTCCCACTTTTAAACTCTAAATATTTCGGGATGAGAATACATGCATTTTATGATTTACGTTATGGACACAAGTGATTAAAAATATATATTCTACGTTGAGTTGTACCACTGGCATACTTCCCTGTAACTTGGTAACTACTATTTACATGAGGTATTGTAAACGTGAATCCTGTTGATAGATCTATCGGGCCTGACAACCCCAACCGGACTGGACGACCAGTATTCAACGGTTGCACAGTACTTCGTTTCGGTGACTACACTTGGTACGGTGTAGTAAGATTTCATAATAAAGGGAATATGCGACGTTGATTAAATGTTAAGTATGGTTATCAAGTGCTCAACACTTAGAATACTTTTATTAAATTGTTTATATACGAAATCTTGTGGTCTATATATATATTGCTGCCGGCATTAAACCTATATCTCACCAACTTTATGTTGACCTTTTTAAAACATGTCTATTCTCAGGTGATTTCTAAAGCTTCCGCTGCATCATGTTGGATCTAACCAGGATCTTGCGTACGCATGTTTGTGTCAAAAATAAAACTGCATATCCGAGATGTTGTATTGTAAAATATGCTAGAAACCGTGTTGTTGTCATCATTTGTAAAGTTTGTAAGTCGAAGATTATCGCTAAACGTTAATCTTCTTTTTATTGTCTTAAGCTTGTAACAAAAATAATGATTATGGTTTGTAATGTATAATATATGCAGTTTTCTTTCAAAAATGTCTCATATAGAGGTCAATACCTCGCAATGAAATCATACGTTATCCAACGCGTTCTTATGGTTAAGGACGGGTTATGACAGTTGAATACTGGTCGTCCAGTCCGGTTGGGGTTGTCAGGCCCGATAGATCTATCAACAG